>NW_024582362.1:6772205-6775043 GCF_018398535.1 Haplochromis burtoni
AAAATAAAAGTAGTGGAGTGGAACCCTTAGAGCTCTCTATCAGATTAATTCATTTTATTTGCAGTAACATCCTGAACATTCGGGGCTCACTGATCTTGCACAAGACTAAGCTGAGCAATCACTGACCATACCAGCAGACCTGCACACACACACACACACACACACACACACACACACACACACACTTCATTTACATCACTTCTCACTTACGTCACATCACATCCACATAGTGAATTACACATCCCCGGAGCATATTGTAAAACTGTCACACGTGTAACAAACACAGCATCTCTCTGACCCTGAACTCAATCTGTCAAACATGTGTGCATCTGCCTTGGTGATTTGTGCGTGTTTGCGATATTTATATGTGATATGTGGGCATGCCTGTGTGTGTGTGTGTGTGTGTGTGTGTGGGAGAGAGAGAGAGAGAACATGTCTGATTAAGTACCCTAGACAGATCATTTATCAAGAAATGAGGCACAGCAACCCAGCAGAAGTTATGCACTGAACAGGGACATAACAAAGTGTAACAGTGTGAATATGAAATTTAGAATTTACCTTGTGTGTCTGTGTGTCTTTGTGCCAGAAACAGAAGGGTGTATATGTTTGTGTAAATGAGTCAGAATTTGATCTCTCCGGTCCTATTAAGAATGGGTTTATTTACAAAGTGACCATGTTTCAGTTGCTTGCTTTCTCTGGAAATCCCCAGTTGAACAGTTCTGCACATTTGTTGTTTACTTAAAAGATGACCTGTGGCTACACTCCAAGAACTGTAGATGAAACGCTACATGCGCAGCAACACAAACACACACACCGAATGAGGACACATCCTGTCAAATAGTCCAAATAAACTCTGGTAAAAGTAGAGTTTTACTGCACTCTGGAGAGTTTTATACATGATTTATCCTCAAGTCAGTGCTAGTGTTGGTACAAACAGATTTTGGCTTTGGTTTATTAATGACTGCTGCGCAGCAGATCTTTCAAATCATCTCAGATGCTGTATTCATATTGAGTTACTGTTTATTCATAGGCTTGCAGCATTTCGCTTTACTGTGCTCAAACACTGCGGGGCAGCCCTGCACCCCCCCACTCCGTTGCAATTCTCTTTTCTTTCTCTCTCTCTCGTAGCCGAGCCTGCTCCCATGGCACTGCTGTAGGAAGTGATTAACTCTTCTTACCGCGTTTTGACAAAAACACACAATTTCAAAGACACACGCTCGCACAAACATACACGTTTACCCACACCCATAACTTGAACACAGTTTGAAAGTGTGTTTGAAAATGCTCTCATTACTTCAAGACTTCAAAGCAAGAAACTCTTTGGCAACACAGCTCAAACCGACTCATTATTGACCCTACACTTCTCTCTTCTTCCCAGACCCACAAACTCCAGTGTGCTTATTTTTGAACTACAAAAAAAAAGGTATGAATTCACCTCACTTTTACTCACTCTTTCTTTCGCCTGTGTCTTTCTCAGTACTTTGTTTTTGCTCACAAACACTGTGCAGAGACATCCTACTCCACTCTCATATAAACTATATGCTAATCCATGTTTGGATTGGAGGCTAACAGGATTTCTGCTGCACCTAACACCCATGACCTAATATGTCACGCAGGGATACTTGCAATAAAGTTACTTATTCTGAGTTCTGCACTCTGGTGATAAAGTCAGTAGGCATCGTCTAACACAACAATTTCCACAGTTACAAAATTAGACTGCTTTGTCAGGAGCCAGGCAATTTATGAAGTAAATAGTGAGGTATGGTGTCTATCACTCTTTTAGAGTGACTGTAAACATAATAATACAGGAGCTTGACTAACCAAACCACCTAAAAGTACAGGTTACAGGTTTGAAACTGGTTTGTTGCATTTAATCAAAGTTGATTAAATGCAACATTTTAACTGTATTAGATGACGTTGATCAGTCCCAGATTAGAAGAGTTAAGACAGGATAAAACTGGAGATTATAAATCAGGACAAAGCACAGATGATGCCTTTTTAATATTTTATACTTGCCTTTTAAGATTGTTTCCTTGCCCGTTTAATCAACCACATTAATTAAGTCTCCTTATTAAATCTGTGTGAAAAAAACAAAACAAAATGAAACAAACAACTAGAGGAGCCAAGATGGTTGGGGATTAAAAAGAAAAAAACCAAACAAACTGTAGCAACCTTTGTTGGATCTGAGCGCTGCGTAAAGCTACTGCCCTTCATTTCTGATCATCGGAGTGTTATGCCATCCAGTCGACTGTAATGATATCCAGTGGCAATGATTACAGAAGTGTGAAGCAGATGAGGCTCCAATGGGCCACATGGGGATACTGCTCTGTGTAATACTGAGGGCTGAGAGGATGACGAATGAAGAGAGCGACACAGTTGTCAGGATGAAGCAAGAACACACTGATGCCATGGGGCAGCCTGTCCTGAAGTTACTTGTGCAACAACAAGATGTCTTAAGACCCCAACCCTCGGAAAGGGAGTCCATGACAAAACAATCAAAGAAGCGAGTTGCAGGGTTGCATACTGGGTCATATTCAGCACTGTACAGAAGTCTTGAGCTACACCTTATTTCTTTATATCTTCCTTCCATTAGTACATTTTTTAAAGCGGTTCTGAGCAATAGTTCAATAGGTTGCTTGAAGGTCTGTCAAAGTTTTTCTTTGGATTGGCTTCTTTTTCACTCACATTCAGTCCAGTTTTTGTACCTGACCTTTCCTAGAGTAATGTGCTTAGGGATGGGTACCGGTGTCCGGTGCCATGATGGCACCGGTTCTGACATAAACGGTAGTAACCAGACCGAAAAGCAGCGCACATTTCGGTGCTTTATTTCGGTGCTTT
>NW_024582362.1:6775903-6783520 GCF_018398535.1 Haplochromis burtoni
AAAATTTACTGAACCACTTAACACTGACCTAAGAATCATTCAAGCATGAACTGAAAATCAATAGCAACAGATTTTTGAAATGTTGGTTCAAATCGTCATCATTTTCTACGGAGGAATTAAGGAGAGAGTGAGTGTCTACGGCCGTTTGTAACACATGGTGGAGGGCCTGTCATGGTTTGGGGCTGAATCTCAGACAGCGGTGTTGGAGATCTTATCAAAAGTGATGGAATTATAAACAAACAAAAGGTCAGATTTTGATCTACCATGCAATACCAGCTGGTAAGCATCTGATTAGCAGTGGCTTCATTTTTCAGCATGACAGTGATTCCAAACGGTTCCAGTGAAGGAAAAACATGCAGGATTTAAAAAACAGAAAACAAAACAAAACCACACACACAGTGGAACATTATCATCCTAAGAGCCTGAACCACAAGATTACTGAAGCAGCGTGGGAATGTGAAGGCCCTTCAGGAGGTCTGGAGAACTATTCTTAAGACAATTTAAAGAAATTACAAGAAAGTTGCCTAAGAGAGTTCATGCTGTGTTGAAGAATTAGGGTAGTCATACAAAATTTCAGCTTTAAAGTTCATTAGAACTGTTCAAACTCTGTTGTTACCTTTTATGCTGTATCCTACAATGTATCTATCGTTGTGGAGGACTATAAATACCTTGGAGTACACATTGACAATAAACTGGACTGGGCTACAAACACCACAGCACTTTACAGCAAGGGCCAGAGTCGTCTCTATTTTTTGAGGCGACTGAGGTCCTTCAATATCTGCCAGAAAATGCTTTGGATTTTCTATGATTCTGTTGTGGCCAGTGCGATCCTCTATGCTGTTGCATGCTGGGGGAGCAGGCTGAGGGTCGCAGATGCCAACAGACTCGATAAACTGATCCGTAAGGCCAGTAATGTTGTGGGGATGGAGCTGGACTCCCTTAAGGTGGTGTCGGAGAGGCGGATGCTGTCCAAGATAAAGACAATGTTGGATAACACCTCCCACCCACTCCATGACATGCTGGTCAGTCACAGGAGCACGTTCAGTGAGAGACTGAGAGTACCGAAAAGCACCACTGAACGACACAGGAAATCATTCCTGCCTGTACAGCTCCTCCATCTAACACACTGTTTACTGCTACAGCTACACCCTTCTTGCACATGCTCTTCCTTTTTCAGCTATTTATTAATAAGTGACTTTTATGTATATATTTGCATGTATATATTGTGCTATTCTTAGTTAGTGTATTGTCTGTCTTTGTTAATGTTTGTTTATAATGGATCACTGTAATGAAAAATAATTTCCCCTAGGGATCAATAAAGTATTCTGATTCTGATTCATGTATGTTTGCATATTTCAGGACTTTCACATTCGGTGAGATTTTTAACAGGTTCTAATCCACCGGTAAAATAATTTTTATCATATATATTCATATGTAAAACATATATGTGGTTAATGCGTAAAAACTGAACCCAGAACTATATAAAATCTAACTCCTACTGATGCAAATGATGTGCAGCACTTTAACAACCCTGCCAACCCCCCAAAAAGCCTTTACCATATAAACATAGGTAAGTATTTACCTATGAAATGGAAGAAAACATACATTTGCCTTCAGCAGCTGAAATACATCATCTGCTTCATTCTTTTCTTTTTGCAAAAGATGAAAAAGACACATTCAAAGCCAAGGACACCTCCGTGGAATGAGTAACTTAAAATTTCTCACAGTGAACTGAAACTCGCTGATTACGCCTCTAAAGCTTTATTGTGCTCAATGGCAGATAACCTTGGTGGCAGAAATTCACTCAACAACACTCATTACTGACAAGTGAAAGGAACAGAACATCTGTTATTACTTTTAATCAAGTTTCAAGAGTGTGCTGGACTTTTTCATTTCAAACAAAAAAAGCTAGAGAAGGAGATAGTGGGTTTTAATCGCATTTGTCGCAAACAAAACTCTGTGTCTTCAAGAGTTACACAAACACAACAATAATCAAATTTTCCTTTTTCTTCATTTGAGCTGCAAATTAACTGCTGCACTAACGGCATTAACACCATTCAGTGCGCAAGATGATCTAAATGACATTGATGTTGTGTGTGTTTGTGTGTGAGTGTGTAGCTTCAAAGAACACAAACAAAAACACACTAGACTAGAGTCTAACAGAAAATATCCTTTTGTTCTGTATAAATGCTGTTGCTCAGTTGTGTCAGAGTCCAGCTGAAAATCCTATCATTTTTTGGGACGTATCTACCTGAAAGGGAACTCACACAGACTAACGCACGCAGATATGAACACCCCACAAAAAAGCTGACTAATCATGAGCCAACTTCATCTGCAAAAACATTTCCCAAGGGATCCACCAACTTCAGCACTTGGCTACACAAATACATGCACACGTAAAATCTTTACATTTATAAAGAGACACCTACAGCGTCACACTCCTAAAGACAAACATGCAAAGACCAAGACAAACATTGTTGAATAAATTTGACAACCTTGAGTCTGTTTAGAAGGACAGCTACTTTGCTCAATTACCTACAAAATACCTTTAATCTTATCCATGTGCAAGTCCATTATCTGTAAGTCACATTGGTGCACTGACAGAGTCAAGCTTCTGAATACAACCAGCACACAATTAATATAGTCTCCACTTAGACTGATTATTAAACCAAAGAGAAAAACAAAACAATATGAAGTCACGTAGAATTGATTTCTTAAGTCTCTGGGAGTGTATTAGAGAAACAAACAAACACATTTCAATATATGGTTTTTGGATAACGATCCCGTCATTCTTAATTTAAAACTATGAGCAATTTGGACGTACATAACTCACAGCATTAGGACATTAACAGTCCTCGGTGTCGACAAAAAAGTAAATAGCCACAATGACTTTTTGCGTGTCAGTTCGTGGGAATGTTCATTAACATGTTGGCCCAAAACTCCCTGGATAAGTATAAGTATTACCATCCTGGAAAAGACTATTTCCCAAAGCATAACACACACCACTAGATCTCCTCACTGTAGTGATCAAGAGTTCGGGTTTATTAAAATTTGTTCCCTGTTACGAATAAATCTTTTGCAATTATTACCTAAACAAACAGCTGACTGACAGTGGTCACTTATGGGGAGCATTGGCAATATATGGTTGGATATAGGACCAGGCTAAGCTTAGAACAGGAGAGCGACACTCTATGTCTGCAAGACAAGTGTTCAGGATGAGGGCTGAGATGGTGCAGCTGTGCAAGAAGTTAAATGGCTATTATCGGCAAAACTCTGCTTCTGTCTGAAAAGAATTGAGACAGATCACAAGCTGCAAGCTTAAAGCCTCACATTCCACTAACAGCTTGCACCCAGCCGAAGACCTGAAAGATGGGACGTGCCTGACACGTTCCCCTCTAAACCATCCATCAGCGCTAGCCCACCAGCTCTACCTTTCCCACTAAAACAGGTCGTGGGCCTCTCCACAGCTGCCTACCACACAGCAGTCCTCTCCTCCCCTAACACATGGTTGTCTCTTTCCTGGAGAGAAAGAGACATCTTTTCCTGGAGAGAGATGTTAACAGACTCTTCAAGAGACAAACCCCCACAAAGCAGCTGGGCCCGACTCCATGTCTCCATCCAACTTAAAGAGGTCTTTATACCTTACTAGAGACAATCCATGTGTCAACCTGTTTCAAGGCCTGCACAATTGTTTCCCCCCCCCCAAAAAAAAACAAACAAACAAACAAACCAAACAAACAAACAAAACAAAAAAAAAAACAGAGACCACAGGACATGATGACTACCAACCCATTAAAATACAATGTGACCCTACACTTCATTGTTCAGCACCTTCACCCGGTGGATCCACGCCAGGGTCCTGTCCGTGGAGTTCAGCTCAGTTTTTAATTACCATCATCCTGCTCCACTGCATAACAAGCTGTCCCTGCTGAGTGTGCCTGACACCACAGAGCACATGAAGCTGGGAAAACACAGATCATCACAGGTTCCTCCTAAGGTGGCGTTCTTTCCTCTCTACTAGTGATGTGAGCACCAGAATTAATGTGTGGGTGGGAATCTAAATATTACCATTTTGATTAAAAGCAGATGGGTTGAAGGTGACTGAAATATTACAGCACTAATGAGAAAAATAATAAAGATTAATGATGATAATAATAATGATTCTCTTTATTGTTGTCAGGCACAAATTAGCAGAATAAGTTGTCACTGTGCCAATTCTGGGGTCCATTTGTATTTATTTAAAGCATGCCTGCTTCAGTGTAATGCTACAAAATTGTTTCACATAACTCACATGTAACTGACTAAATTGAAAATAACTAGTTTCCTTGTTTGGCTAGCTGGGAGATGATTAATGGGATGCAGGTAATGCATCACTACCCTCTGCTCTACACAGCTGCACCTTTACAACTGCAGGGTCACCAGTCTGCTCCTGAATGCTAAAGCTCGTGAAGTTTGAAGATGACCTGGTTTAGAGCTCAGTGCTCATCATGGACATAGTTGCAGATTTCAAGAACTTCCCAACTGTCCCCATCATTCTGCATGAATCCACAGTTGTCCCCCAGCTTCCTGGGACCATCGCCACCCAGGGATTTATGAAGAGCTAAAGATCAGCTCCCTGTCACGCTCTCAGATTTAATTCATGCAACAACAGAAGAAGTTTAACCTGCTGGAAAAAAATGTCTACAGAATAAGTCCAAGACCATTTTTCACCTCCTTTGGCACCACAACATTGCCAATACCAAGGACAAAGGCAGACTCCAGTGCATCATTCTGCTTAGAAGGTAATTAGGTGGAATCTGTCATCGCTTCGGGATTTGCACACTTTCAGGACCGCAAGGCAGATGGGAAAGATCAGGGCTGATCCACCCCACCATGGATGCAAATGTTTCTCCTCTGCCTAAATAACTTTTTTCTTTCTGCACCTGGTCCCCCTCCTCCCTCATACACACCTGCACACCTATAATAACACACATTTCTTCTAGACTTAAATCCTTGCACTCTGCACGGTTTCTTACACTTAACACTGTGAACATTTGCACATTTCATTTTTTTTGTGCATCCTATTGCATCCACTGCAATATTTTAAATAAATATTAACAGTATGCTTGAACAATGTCAAATCAGCTAACTCCACAAATACATTATTTTGTCTGTACTTGCTGTACTTCTATGATAACAGGATATAAGGTTATCTAAAGTATACTTTACTTTTCTGTAAATCATGAACACACCACAAAAGCACCTGTACTTATTTTCAATGACACCTACCTTCTTGTAGAGAGAGCGCAGGTCTCTGTACTGCCACATACTGCTGAGGACTTGAGAAGCTGCCTTTACCACCTTTGCTGAGTGTCTGCATAGAGACAGAGAGAGAAGGATTATTTCAAATTGACCTCACATCATAGTCATGCTGTCCCTTATTTTTTACCAGCTGCACAAAAAGTGTGCAGGCCAGGAGCACTTGTGAAAGCTTTAAGAATAAGAACGCCATTGCTCTTTTCAACAGAGAAAAAGTTTCATTGCACGCAAACAGTTTTCAGATGAGTTTGAAATGACCCACTCTACCATGCTAATGGTCCCACCTCTGCCACTCAGATGACAAATGACTCTAGTCAGAGTCAGTTCATAAGGCCTGCCCTCCTAATGGCTCCAGCGGGAAGCAGAAGGATGTTCATTTTCAATTTGCCCAAAACAAAAATCGTTGTCAAAACAAGCTTCACTCTGAGTTTTACAATTTCACACTAAAAAGAGCAAGAAGAGTTTGGACGACTGAACAATGTAGTAATGGTATCACCAGTAAACCACTGCATTAGCATTAGTTACACATGACTACAGTGATTCCCAGGAAACAGCTTGCAGAACCTCGATGTTAGATCATGAAAAAAATATTTAAATTCCAGTGGTTTTTTTGTTTTGTTTTTTTTACAGCAAAGAGTCTTCAGCGAACGCTGGGAGTACTGGTATTTAAACAGCATCGTAAAATGATTTTGATCATTACTAGATTACGATTACACAGCCGACATTTTGACATGTAAGAGCAGGAAAAGCACAGGTTTATTAAAAGTCGCTGCAAGATGCAACATGCAAATCTTCAGAAAATGAAAATGAAATTTGGGGACTGCAAAAATCATGTTGCTATTTGTTTGACATGTTGGTTTTAACCCAGCATTTATCGACGTTTTTGGAATAGTTGGGAGTTGTTTCTGTTTATAAACAGCCATTAAGTGCTTCTTACAGTTGTAGTGTAAAGGGTATTTTTCCCAATCCAGTGTGTAATTGTATGATTGGTACTGCTGATAATTAACATTTATTCTCAGCTTACCTTCCCCAGGAAAATAAAGATATGTTGGCTATTAGCAGATAACTACACTCACCATGAAATTTGCATTTGTGGAGGTTTCTTTCAGTACCTCATCCCTCTTGGGAATGTGCCCTTGAGCACAGTTCCCTAAACAGGCCGAGTCCCTTACCATAACAATAAATCATCCTTTGACCTCCGTCTGATAACGTTCTGGTGTCATAGCAACTCCTGACCTACTGGTTGCCATAGCAGCTACGCAGAACACCCTGCCCAGTCTCCCATGGAAATATATATTGGCTGCATCTTGCTTGTTGTTCTCCAGCTGTCTTTTTTGCAGATGAAGGGTGATAGGGAAGGCGGACGCAGTTATGTATGAATGATGGATGTGTAGCCACATTAAAGCGCTGGTTGTTAATGACAACCTAAATTGAATCATGACTGAATGATGTTGTGACAGGTAACAATAAAATACTGAGGCCTTCTTGGATTTAAGCTACTTGTTATTAAGATCTAGTTGTGTTAATCTGAGGAAAAAAATGAATGCAGAGCAATCGAAATCTTTTACTTTTGCATGTTTTGATGACAGTATTCAAATTTTAGATATTAATATTAACATTAGAACAAATCAAACAATGTACCATGTTATAGAAAAAATATTTACAGTATTGTTTTCTTCCATGTGATAAACCATTTCAAGAAAACTACTGTAATGCATTTTAAATCAAGCATCTACCAAAGGATGAAGTATTAATGGTAGTATTTGTCATATACTGTGTGTTTGTTTTCTTTGAACAGTCTACCTTGCATAATTCAGTTAGTTTTCACTTTTTGGTTATTCTCCTTTCTTGTGCTTGAAGAAAAACTGTGTTTTGCCAGTGTCTAAATCCCGAGATGTCTAAAGCACAGCATCATCTTCTGCCAAAGGTTCGAAAGATTCACTTCTGCGGTGGAAGAAGCAGAGGCAGAAGAGTCTTTAACCTCCTGAGATCCTTAGTTTTGATATGGGGACATTACATTTGGGCTTTTCTGCAATTCACATGTCATTCTGCACAATACAGTCTAATATACTTATGTTACAGCAAGTTTATTGCTATTATAGTTTGTTTCATTTTGTGAAACTCCTGTATCGTTTTATGATGTTTGTATTGTTAATGGAAATAAAATGTTAGTTAGCCTGTACAGGGGCATGGCTGTGACTGGTGTGGCATCGCTACAGCCTCGAGGCCACGTCCTATATGGGGAGCAAAGATGGGCAGTAACGCGTTACTTGTAAACATGTAACTGATTACGTTTTTCAAGTAATGAGTAAAGTAAGG
>NW_024582362.1:6793608-6823798 GCF_018398535.1 Haplochromis burtoni
AATTACTATTGCAAAAACTGTAATTAGATTACCGTTACTTTCCCGTAAGCATCGACTGCGTTACTAAAACCGTGATTTTTTGCGAGAATGTCTCATGACAGTGACGTAAGCGAGTGCGACGTTCGTGACAACAGCTGTGTGCAGATCAACAATGGATAATATATCGAGTGCGGGAGAGAGTATGAGCGTGCAGCGTTTAAAGCGTGGAAGTACTGACCTTACTTTGAGTTTGATTCCATAAAAAGTGACAAAAACATTAGTGTCCGTTGTGCGTGGGAAGAAAACTTCTTTTTACAGCGAAAAAACACCCCTAAACTTCCAAGCAAGCACCGAGTGCGCTACGACGTAATGGGAAATTCACAGAGAAACTCGCGGATTCTTCACTGACGCTGCGGCACACCTGCACCAGGGTAAACCTCCGCCTACCCCAGTCCTGCTTTACAGGTGAAAATAGAGCAACAGGACCGCTGAGTCTTTGACTTTATTTATTTTCTGCTGTGTTTTACTTGCATCTATTTGAAAGAGCTGAGTGTAAACACAAAAAATATTTTATTTTATGTGCTGGAATGTGCAGAAAATAGGTTTAAATGTTAAACAATTTCTTCCAGTCAGAGAATGTTGCATATAATTAAATTTTTGCTTGATGCATAAAGTCTGTGAAGGTTCTCAGTCATCCAGGTCATTGAGTCAAGGAGCTTGGAAAGAAAAGCGTCTGGACTTCTTTAAGTTGCTTGAAGACGTTTCACCTCTCATCCGAGAAGCTTCTTCAGTTCTAAGGTCAAATGGAGAGTCCCAGATTTAAACCCAGTGGGAGTTTCCCCCCAAAGAGGGACAAAAGGACCCCCTGATGATCCTCTAATCACATGAGCCAAGGTGTGAAAATGGGTGTGGGTCCCAATCAGCCAGGGTTTCGGGTGAGCTCATTGTGAAACCTGGCCCCACCTTATCATGCGATTTCCTGAGGTCAGATGGCCCAGGATGTGAGTGGGCGTTAAGGCGTCTGGGAAGGGATCTCAAAACTGGATTATAGATGGCAGAGAGTTGGTGTCGTAAACCACCGCCTCTGT
The DNA here is from genome assembly GCF_018398535.1 of Haplochromis burtoni. Classification (NCBI taxonomy): domain Eukaryota; kingdom Metazoa; phylum Chordata; class Actinopteri; order Cichliformes; family Cichlidae; genus Haplochromis; species Haplochromis burtoni. The sequence goes on from NW_024582362.1 coordinate 6,794,676, forward strand.
TCAAAGATGGTCGCTCACAGTGGACATAGATGGCTTCTTTCACTCCTCTTTCAAACCATCTGTCCTCTCTGTCCAAAATGTGAACATTGGCATCCTCGAAAGAGTGTCCTTTATCCTTTAGATGCAGATGGACTGCTGAGTCTTGTCCTGTGGAGGTGGCTCTTCTATGTTGTGCCATGCGCTTGTGAAGTGGCTGTTTGGTCTCTCCAATGTAGAGGTCTGGGCATTCCTCGCTGCACTGTACAGCATACACCACATTGTTAAGTCTGTGTTTTGGTGCTCTTTTGAAACGTCTTCAAGCAACTTAAACAAGTCCAGACGCTTTTCTTTGCCAGCTCCTTTGATGCATAAAGTTAAAAGATTAAAACTTACTGATTACGTTACTGATTACTTTTTTCAAGTAACTTTACCAACACTGGTGTGGAGCCAAGATGGCCGCCATCTGCAGAGAATCATTTGTTTCCTTTGTCATTCAAGTGGCTACATCTGTGTCTAGAAGAAGAGGAGTAAGAAGGGGTGAGCTGCCAATTGTTTTCTCTTGCTTTGCTAAACTAGAGAGGTAAGCCCATTGTTTTTCATTTGTTACTTTCAGGCAGGTCATCTGAGTTTGTGTTGATGCTTAGTTCTGTTTGTTTGTTGTTTTGGCCTTAGTTCATCCTGAGGATTTTATACTCCTGAACTTTTGAATTTGTTGAATAAAAAATACAGCATTGTTTTTTTTTTTTCATAGAGAAGTTGTTCCCCCAGGGTGCTTGGGAAATGGATGCCTTTTTCATGTCATGTCCAGACCTCTTACACGGGACTTCAGTACATTAAAGAATGCTGTAAACTAAACCTATCCCCCCGATGTCAGGACATCATTTCTATTCAAGCATTTATCATTTTAGTTTATTTATTTATTATTGTTATATGTATTCTGTTCAGAAATCTTTGCTATTTATCAGGTTCAACTAATCCCAAACAGCTAAGAGAAATTTAAACAGGTGCTCAGGTTTTAGATTAAGGACGTTTTTATAAAGACATTTTATACAATAAGTCCCATATTGTCCTTTAGATAATAGTGTATCTAAAGTGCTGTAGAAGATGTGGTATTTTAGCATTTCATGATGCAGATCTTATAGTGTAAAATAAACCGGTGTTTACTGCTAAGCGGTTTTTGGTAGAAGTAAATTTTCATTTTAAAAATTTAGTAGTTACTCACTTGTCTCCTTTGCTGCGGGCAATGCCAATGAGTTTTTCGATGCCACCGGCATCACGTAGAGCTTTTGCGTTTTCCATGTTTTTGGTGATGACTTCATGCAGTGCGCAACAGATGGCAGTCACTGTGTCATCTGACATGGCCTTGCTGGGAGGGCCTGTGGTTCCAGAGGTCCCACTGCTGGTTGCATTATTGTTGCTGCTGCTGCTGCCTGGTAACCGATGGATCAAATCTCTCATTGCATATTTACCTGGAGAAAATGAAAGAAAGGAACAGGAATCCTTATTAACTTTTAATCTTCACACAGTTTTGTTCGAAGCAAGTCTGAGTGACAGTCACTGGATTTTGTGGACAACATTTTTTTTTAAGTTAATATCACATGCAACCACTTAATAGATAAAAAAAAAACTCCATAAAACTTCAGCTTGAGAGGGCACATTGCAAATCCTCTGATGCATACACTAATTTCAGGACTGCTGAAATTCCAATAAAAGGGGCGACTTTTGGTATTTCGGGGAAAAGGCTGGCATATTAAAAAACTGACATTCAAAGAACTGGTGAGATCGAAGCTACAGAAAGAGGGTGTAATTAAGAAGTACAGGAGATGTCAGATAGGAAGCACATGAATTATGAGAAAGTGAAACAGATGGGGATGAAAGTATTTAAAATCTAGGCTGCCAACAATACTTGTAATTTAAGCTCACCCACAGAGGAAGTCAGTAACGTTCTTGTGCAAGTTAGCTCAAAGAGACTTGAGAAGTGATATAGCTACTTTCAGGTGCTTCCTTATTCACAAGGGGTTGCACAGCACGTATCTGCCCATGTTTGATTTGGCAGAGTCTTTACACTGGATGCCTTACTTAACACAACCCCAAAGAGATTTGTGTCTCCTACTGGAATCAAACCTGGGATCTTTTATACAACGGAGACACTCGAGAGGTGAATGAATGAAATTCCAGAAAATATCGTTTAAATGAGAAATGTTCGATGACGTGCATTCAAATGTCGACAATAATTCCTGAATCTTCCATTCAGAAAGTCACCGCGGAGCGAAATATTAACATGACTGTGGACACGGGCCAATATCAGAGATCCAAAGTTATCAGAGCAAATACGTGATGAGGACGAGAAGCTGAGAGATTGAACAGATGAGGAGTGATTGTGCTGACTAAGGTGGTGGTGGGCATGAATCAAACATGAGCAGCAGTCAAAAAGTAGGAAACGCACTGACCATCACAAAACCCGTCAGTAACGCCTGAGTCAGGCTGAACCCATGAGACATACCCCACAGGTCATGTTTCATGTAAAGAACAATCAACGTGGACACAGGGGTGAATACTGAATAATGAACAAGATGAAATGTGGTTAATTTTTAACAAAGTCAACCATCAGAAAGACGAGGATTAGCCTTTGGCTCCACAGCACTCACAAAGAGGTGCACTTCAATCAAGTGACCATCTTCACACGGATGACTCAGTGCGTACCTCCTATATGACGTGTTTTGCTGGAAGCGACAATGCGCACCACTTTCTTTGTATACAAGGTTCGATAATGAACGGCTCCCCGACGTGACTCATGCATCCCTTTAAAATTCATAAAAGTGCATGTCTCCCACTGGTGCTGGATCAGATGAAAACAGTAAGTGCTACTGTTAGTGCGTAACTCAACTGTTGAATCATCTTCAAGTGCGCCATTACATCCTCTCTGGCAGCAGAGGAAACTCAGGCCAAAATACTCAATTTGCAATAAAGTGCTTTTGGATTTGACCAAGTGGTTTTTGTTTTGGAAAAAAAAGCTTCTAAACAACTCATTTTAAGTAAAGCTACAGTATAAAGCTACTAAATACTCAGTACTTTGTATCAGAGGTCCAGTGTTTTGCAGATCTGTGGTTCTGTTTTGAATTTATTAAATTTCACTGTAAAAAAAATGACAAATTATAACAGCAAAGAGATTGGTTTCTTCAGTTGTGGAATTAAGTTAGAGCAAAGTCTGAACCTAACATCTTTTTCTCATCTCCCGTCTTTTCTTTATTTGCTATTTATCAAACATTCTTCCACATTACACTGAATGATTTCCCCAGACCAATGCATCACAGTGATATCCACGCAGGCCCTACAGCCTCACGGTAAATCCCTCACTCATATTATGTCTAACAAGGCGTCGAGATCTGGGAAGGATTGAAACACCAAAGCAACACGGAGAAAAGAGAGATCTTGGAATAACGTAGCACAGGATATTGTAAGGGAGCAGTCACGTGCAAAAAGAGTAATGATGATTTTACACAACAAGCATTTCCGTCACACATGTCTGATTTCACAAAGGCAGCGAATGACGATGCTTAAAATACACACAGAGCTGGGTGGGTGGGGCTCAGGTGGTAGAGTTGGTTCTCTGCAGTCAGGACGTTGGTGGATTGAACCCCGGCTTCTTCTGTCCATGTATCAAAGTATCCTTGAGCAAGGCACTGAACCCTGAGACGCATCGACTGAATTGTGAGTGTGTGTCAGCTAAAAGTACTTTAGTGTGGATAAAAGTGAGTAGAAAGGCATTATATAAGCACCTGTTTATTTAATATTCTCACTCTCTTTCTCTTACACACACACACACACACACACACACACACACACACAGACACACCCATCTGTAAGCATAGAGTTGAGAGTTAATTGGCCAAGTGTTATCACAGGCCGGCAGGCTGAACAGAGGTTAAGTGGTCACTGTCTTTTGGCTGTGGAGACACAGTTAAGCTACATTCCAAGATGAAGACTCATTATTTGACTGACTTGAATCACTCAGACTAATTCTTGACTGATTTGCTTGCTGATGATTGATTAATTTGCTGGCGAATTGCTTTATTTAATGATCTGACTAAATTCTGAGTGAGTGACTCAATTATTTACTGCCTGACTGCATGACTTATTTACTCACTGTCTGACAGACAGATAATTTACTCCTTGAGTGACTGACTGTATGATAAAGTTAGTGACTAATTTATCAAGTGACTGACTGCAGGTAATAACAGTAATGACAAAATGAGAGCATATCTGAGTCTATTAATCTAAATATCTTCTGCCTATAGACAGAAGTGCTGATAAGATGCCATCAGCATGTGCCTAAATATGCTTGCATATTGTGAGCGTGCACCTGCTTGTGTGCATGTTTGCATACACAGGTGTGTTCTTCTTAGTCTCACCAAAACTGCATTCATGACCACGTGTGAGTGAGCAGATTATAAGGAATGAGAGAGGGAAAGAGGTTGTAAGAGGAAGGGTAGAAGATGGAGACAATCAGAAGTAATGTCTCAAGGACATAGAAACTCATGAAAGAAAGCAAATGTTTTTGCTTACATATTCATTGCGCTGAGACGGATGCAATGCTGAAGAATCAAACGGATGGGTCCTCGTTATTTCCAACCCTTCTAATAACAGTCTTGTTAGAGGAAGAGGCTGCATCCCGATAATCAGTAAGAGCTGAGACAGAAATCCTCCATACACACAAACACACCCAACAAACCAAGACGACACGTACGCGTACAGATAAGCATACACACCAATACGCATCTCATCTCAAACGAGACGATGCTCATTATCTGGCTTTCCGTTTGTTTGCTTCGGTTTTTGACTTCTTTATTCTGTTTTTGTAGGATTTTTCCAAGTTACCTGTTTTGGTGTGAAATATATAAGACATTATTCATATTATATTTTGAATCCAATTTTTACAAGATAATGTTTTGTCTCTGGGGAGCTTTATTGTGTTTTTATCAGCTCACAGCATTTATCATAAAACAAATATTAATATTGCATGAGGAAATGAATCGCAGAGCCTAAATTAAACCAAAGCTACGCTCAGACGCCACTTTAGCCAAATACAATCTGGCCTTTTTCCTACAGAGGCATATGATACCGAGAGCCTGCAAGAAGCTTATTGATGAATTATAGATTAATATAAATGAGAGGGAGTTGCTGCACTTTCCTAATGTCAGTACAAAATTCAACACATTTTATAGCTTAATCTTTTGATGTGCTCATTACCCTGCTGGAGATACCGCTTGTTAAAGCGCAGCGCTGGAGTTTACTTACTACTAAGTATACAATCCATCTCTCGTAAGTCCAACGTATTTAAACGAGGGATAATTAGAAATGGTTAGAAAGAGTACAGATACAAATGGGTTTAATAACTCACCATATTGTAGTACAAACAACCAGAAGCCAAACTGAATGTCAAAGCCAGAAACTTTATATAGCAATATTTCATGTAATCTCACAGTGATCATAAGTGCACGCACATGGAAGAAATAATCGAGCTGAGGAGAGGATTAAGACGGATATTTTTTTTTACGAGTGGGTTGTGACTCATTCTATTTTAAAACCCTAATGTGGCACCTCTACATGCTAGTGTGCAATCTCCCCTCTACTCTTATATCTACTTTCTTTGTCGCTGAAATGTGAGCTAGACCCCGAACATGTCCTCAAGGAGGGAAACAAGCCCTGTGCTGATCACGGCACAGTCTAATAAACCTGTATTACACAACTCCTCCAATATAGCTATCTTCACCTGGGAGGCAGAGCTGGTAATGTATTCCTGTGCTGCATTCCCTCATGTGTCGCTAACTCCCGCTGAGCAGGGCATGCTTCATCAGGGCCATAATGGCTGATTTGATTTAAAGAGATCCAATTACCCTCAACAATGGAGCGATTTGATTGTTTACTGACAGAGAAGGGGGAGTGTTATTGAAGTAAAATTGGAGGTAATTGTCTCAGGGAGATGCGGGGAAAGATGAAACTGCCTGATTGGTTGTGGCGTCCGGCTGTCTGAGAATAAAGGATGGTTAATACACGGTTATCAGTGACTGGGTCGGGGTCCCAAAGGTGGGCTGGTGAATGCTTCCTGGTATCAGAAGCTTCTGGCAACATTGTTTTTTTTAACCTCTTCTGTGTTTTCTGAAGTTGTTGTAGGCTGAATAAAAGCTAACGACTCTATGAAAGTTTACCGCTCGAATAAACAAATCAAACATGACTTGTGACGATGATGTTTTCATAAACACGTGAATTTGATGATGGAAAATGAATACACGTTGGGAATACAGTTATATGTGCAACTAAAGAGTTGCTATGGTGCCTCGAATTATTATACAAACAGGCAGTCTATTAAAAACAGGTAACTGCAGTCTAAATAGAAAAAATATATATAAAGGAAGCCACTATATCTGTGACAGATGTAATTCTTAGGTGCATCTGTGTGATTTGAATCATTGTCTCAAGGGTGATTTCATCAGCAGTACATCACCTCATTGACAGGGGGTGCCAGATTCAAAGCAACAGGGTGTTGCTTTCTATTTGCAGGGGATATTCCTTTATTGAAAGCATAGAAGTGATGCGGGCAACATCCTTTGATGTCAGACAGTCAGATTTCACATTCAATATGCAGCCATACACCAAGATTACATCAATATTTAAACCGTGAAGACATCTGTAAACATTAATGCTGTCATTCTGAGATGCAAGATGATTATTGGCACAAAATATACTGATTTTCTTACTTAAATCACCAACGGAAACACACACACTCTGGTTAATGGCTTGTTTGGAAAGCACATGAACTGAAGTTTATGTCCACACAGGAGCGGAAACCGCAGTCGCACGCACCCTGCAGCCAAACGATCAAAATCTTCATTAGGCAGAAATAAATATAAATAACCTGAAAGAACTGGCTGATTTCCCCACAGCAATAGGAAGTGTATTCCTTTTAACTTCCAAATAAATAAATAAGCTTCAGAGGAGAGTACAGACATGAAACACAGCAGGTTTAAAAGGTCAGAAATGGAGGTAAATTGGAAAGTGGCATGCTGTTGGTTCCCAGTAATAAACTATTCTGGCTTCCTGCGCTTGGTTTTTCACACCAGTTATATCTCACCCTTTTGTGTCTGTCTTTGATGTCTGCAGTTGACGCGTTTACAGTTTAAATTGTAGAAGAAGAAGAGCATAAGACACGGAAAGCGTTAGACGAGGATAAAGGGAGGAGAGGCAGGGATGTGTGAGGAACCTGTGGCTTTATAACAGGCATTCTGCACACATATAGAAAAATGCTTGCTTGGAGAGACATATAAGACGCACACTCTCAGACATAAACACACTAACACTTACTGAGATCAAAGAATTTCTTTACTTTATTTGGTAGCTAAAGCTCTGCTATAATCTTAGTGATGAACACTGGGAGGTCTCTTCAGAGACATTTTCACGAAGAAAAGCACGAGAGCTTTGAATATGTCTTAAAAAAGTACAGAACTGAAGGGTGTTTGTGCACCTCCAAAGATCATGAACCAGATCCTGGAGTAATAAGTTTAAGGCCCTGAAAATCTGCTAATCATCAAACAGTGTTTTCTTTCCCTCTCTTCTATTTGTTGCTTTCCATTTCTATTTCTCTTCTTGACATGCTCCCAGTCTGGCAGAGGACAAAGAATGCCAGTGTGCTGATAAAAGACATGCCAGACCCTCGAACACGAGAGATTCATCCCGAAGGCGACGGAGAAATTTCATAAAGTGCTGCTGCAACAGGGACAGTGTGTGTCAACTTTGTGTGAGTCAGTGTACATGTCCGCACTGTCTTTCAGCCTGCTTTCTTTGCAAAGTTGTTTGTGCTTACCATTGTGCAGTCTGTTGACAGCAGGGATGGAAAAATATGTAAAAATTGGCGTGGGAGAGGAAAACACAAAATGGACATTCTGTGGTGATCTAAAAATATTTTCTTTGGCTGGGAATGCGCAAAGTGGAAGGAAGCATGTAATGTAATTTCCCCTCCCTGCTCGGTGCAATCAGCCAGCCTACAACGACGTCGGTGTCCTGGAACAAAATGTTTAGATTTAAGGCTTAAAACGGGTGAGTTGTCACCACCTTTCCCCTTTTTTTTTTCCTGAAGCTGACCTCGAGCGAATACACACTGACGCCTACACACACACTTGCAATCGTGCAATTAGTGACATCCCTGTGGCGCACTACATTGGTTTCCACAGTAACACTCCCCAGCACTGATGTCATCAACGCGAGACACAAAGAGCAGGAGACTGCGATAGAGGGAAGGTGAGGCGTTATGAGCTCATGTCTGAGACTACACTGAGAGAAGACGAGGGAGGAGGAGGAGAAGGTGTGGGAGTGGGATAAATGAACGAGAGGTGAAAATTGGAGAAGAAGAGAGGGAAAGGAAAAGTGTGAGATGGAGAAAAGGGCGTGTAATATTCATATTAAAGAGATGAAGGTGGCGATGTATAGTGAAAACGAATGGATGATGGCTTAAGCCATCAAGACGTGTGGTTAGAGAAGAGAGGACTAAGAAACAGGAAGAGAAGTGGAGGAAGTAGACTGTTACTCCACTTTTACAAATTCCATCCAGTGTTATCTTTTATGATGGCAAGCTGCTCTCATTTTTATTATAAATTAATCGCACTGATTCTATTATTGTAATCAGAGTAAAGTACAATTTGTCTTCTGTGAACAGTAAGAAGTCAGAAAGATGATCGCTTTATCCCTATTCTGAGGGTGTTTTTATTTGACGTGATTCCAGACATGCTCTCTTTACATTCAGCCACGAGGAATATCAGTGCGAAACTGGCCTGTGTCTGCATAATGTTACCACTGAATCAGGCTGATTACAGCCAGGGTGTTTGAAAAGGGTTAAACAAGACAACAAGAGAACATCCTGATAAGCTGAGGTGTGCACCTCAACAAGCACCCGCTGATTCATGTGAGAGAGGCGCTTTGGAGCCACTTTCAAGTGGAGAGCTTAGTTTGATGTTACTCTATTACTCAATTACTCTAGACCAGATGCAGAAAGGAAGCCAACAAATCTGGTATTCACGCGCTGACTGGATAGATTTTCATGCCTTTTTGTACTCTCTGGTTGGAGCGAGTTTTTTGTGCCGTATGTGCACATCATGTCCATCACTATAAAGAATTCTTAAAAGTCTCAATGCTTTTACGAAAAACTAAGAGAATAATTTGTTTAATAAGTAAAACAGTTTCACAGAAGTCCCATATTTTTTAAAAATCTCACACTGCAGATGGGATTTGTGTTTGGAATCAAATCGAATTGAAACCCTCACGCCGAAACTTGATTACAGGTTGCATTTGAGGCCGCTCACTTTGTGCAACGGCATTCATTTATAAAATTTCTTAAACACATGTTTGCATTCATTGCATTTACATGAAATGCTAACCTTTGAATGTGGTTACAAGCATTGCCTGTGTGTTTAAATGGTTGGTGTATTTGGAGAAAATACAGTGTCTTTTTGGCATTCAAGAGCTGTTTCCAATTCATGTGTGTCAAATTACCATCTGTAAGTAAATGGGGAGGAATTGCACTGACAGACAGTGTAGCAGTGAATGGGCCTCATTTATTGCTACACAGGCGTACAGTACATTATGCAAATCAAAAACTATGAAGGAGGTGAAATCAGGAGAGAGACAAAAACGTTGACAGATGAGAAGAATGATTCTCTGCGACATCAATATGCTACTAAATCACATTACAGGGGGATTGGAATATAAGCATACATACACAGTTAGGTCTTAGCTATCACTGCTCTCTATTTTTTTCCCTCTTGTTTCATTTTCCACCGCTCTCTGCTCGGTCTCTTTAGCCTGACTTGGCCCCTCTTTGCGTTTTTCTTCAAACCTTCTCGATTCTTGCTCCTTCCCTCTCGCTTGTCTTGCTCTTATCCAATCTCAGAGCTTTCCAGAGGACTTGACACTGAGGTTATTGTATGCGAAAGATGATTCTCTCTCTGCTGGCACTGCTGAGCTCTCACGCAAACTATCACTCCCCCATGGTGATGCTGCCAAACTTACCGGCACTAACAGGTTATGACACACGAGTTCTATAAGCCGAAGATTTGGCTTTTGCTTTTAGAAAGAGGTGATTTTCTCTAGATTAGCCATGCAAAATGATATTATAATTGGCTGGAACTTTGATCTTACAAAGACAGAACAAACTGCGCTTTGAAATCACTTTGTCGCTTCAGGTTAAACTGTTGTTTTACTGAAGTATGTGGTGTAAAGTAAAAAAGGTGTCTGAATCAGAGGTTAGAGTCACTGTGGTGAATAAAGTTTTTGAACACTGGCCAAATGGGGCTTGTCTCAGGAGTGCCTGGCCTCTGCCTCTTCTCTGTCAACATGTATCAACTTACACCTTGCCAAGAGCAAAGGCTCAACCCTCACTATTCCCTCTCCTGTTTCACTTGCTCGCTCTCAATCTTCTCTGCTTTTAGGAAACTTTTTTGTCAGTGGGTGCCACTGACACTGACTATCTTTCTACTTTACTTGTTAAGAATAAGACATTCGTCTTTTAACGGCTAACGATTATGAAATGACTTCTGTGATTTAAGATAGCTGACCTGAGTCAGCATACCATCACTCTAAATGTAATAAATGTAGTAATTCATTTAAAAAATCCCTGAGAAGGTGTCTGCTGTGTCTGACAGTCCCACTGAGAATCAGCATCCCTCCCTGCAGCTTTATGTAGTTTGTGGCACAATATTTCCCTTATTTCCAATATTTTCAGTCTATAAACTGCAGCAGCGTCTTCTTAAGTCCTCTTGTTTGACTTTATTTTGTATTTTTTTGTTCTCATGCATCTGTCAGATGCGTAAGATTTCTATTGTCATGGTCGTGGTCTCTGATCCAGAGTGTGTTTGGACTCTAAATTCTGGCTCTGTTTTGGTTGTAATCTGAGTTTTGATGTTTTGAGTCTTTGATTTAGAGCCTCTGGGTCTCTCCTTTTCTTAATATGCCTTCGAGTTTAGTTTAACTTTTGTATCTTTGTATTCTGGGTTATGTGGCGATGGTTTATTTTGATTCCTGGAGTTTTGGTTTGGGCAGCACTGTTATCACTGTTCCCTCACAGCAAGGAGGTCCTGGGTTTGAATTCATCATCCACTCAGGGCCTTTCTGTGTGTAATTTTGCATCCGTGTCTGTGTGGGTTCTCTCCGGATACTCTGGCTTCCACAGTCCAAAGACATGCAGTTAGGGGTGGTAGGTCAATTGGTGATTTTAAATTGCAAATGACAGGCTGGCGACTGGTCCAGGGTGTGTACTCCAGCATGCTTGAAGCTTAGACCTGCCACCTATTAAAACATTTTGTTAAAGTATTCAACAAAAAATTAAGGTTTAATTTATTTGCACTCTATTTTATACTTTGTATTTTTAATTGGGTTACAGTGGTGAACTGTTGTCTGAGAGCAAGTGGGTCCTGGGTTCAAATTCACTGGCTGGATGTGGCCTTTCTGTTTGCATGTTCTCCCTGCCTGTAGTGGTACCCCAGCCTCTTCACACAGTCCAAAACATGCGTGTTAGGGTAACTGTTGATCCTAAATTGGAGTGAAGGTGTGAATGTGAGCGTCAGAGGTTGTCCATCCCTCTCTGTTAGCCCTGCAATAAATAGACTGATGACTTGTCCCGGGTGTAGCCTGCCTCTTGCCCTATGACAGCTGGGGCAGGCTCCATCCCCCAGCGATGCTGGATAAGCCGATGGAAATGGATAGCTAGTGTCTGGAATTACTGCTATAGGTGGAGAGCAACAAAAAAGGCTGAAAAAAGAGCGACATGCAAAGGCCTTGGATTGTTTTTCACAGGGATACAAATTAATGTAGCTGTAAGGTCACTGCTATCCAATTCCCTAATGATACATTTGTAGGTGTATTGAATAAACAACAGCAACAAAATAAAACAAAAATCATTCAAACCCATTCAGATGTCTCTATGCTAAGGCTTCAATTATCTGTAATCCCCCGTTGTGTGCCAGCCAGACCGTCACAGTAGGGGGCGTATTGAGCTTTGCCGGTGGCATTCCCCATTGTTCTAACAACACTCTGCAAAACCACAGAGGCACCAGAGACCCCTCATCTGAAACTGAGGGTAGCGGGGTTGCTATAGGAACCACCGAGCCCATTAGGAAGCTAAGATTACCCAAGATAGTAGAGGAGGAGAAGTGATATCAAACAAATGCATTTATATGCTTTTATGTTCATGCGTGGCGTGGCACACACACACACACACACACACACACACACACACACACACACACACACACACACACACACACACACACACACGCACATTAGTGTCTTAATGCGTCAGGTTAAGAAGTGATCTCTACTACCTAGATGTGTTGATGCTACCAGATTGACTGAGGCTCACTCATTACCACTGTGTACTTTTCAAAGCCAAAAGCAAGCCTTTGATCTGCTTGTCTTTTCTGCTCTCTCTCTCTCTTCTGCTTTGTTCAGCCCATCTCTTTCAAATACATATCAACTACCCCTTTATTTTACTGCACTTTATTTCTTAGTCTAATTTTCTCACACCAACAAACACACCTTCGCTTCAGTTAAATAGCTATTTTAATCATTTGGAAAAAAAACTGCAATTTTGCTCTCCGACTTACATAGCAGAACAAGCCAACCTCTTATATGTTTTATATGATCTCCGTAGGCAGGACACTTCCAAACATGATGCGCTTATTAAGCGACAGTTGAAAAGTTCAAATTTTCGCTCATTATACACACTTAATTGCAAATTTAATTTTCATCATTAACTACACAAGGTGAGCCAGAACCGACCAGAATATCATTTGAGATTAAATTAATGACTTGCATCCAATGTTTGTAAGATTAAAAAAGCCAGTGACAAATTCATTGATGCCTCACCACACCCCTTGGATAAGTTTTTATGAGTACTCACCAATGAGCTCCTTGTTCCTGATGTCCAAAGCCATATTTCTGAGAGCAGTGGCGACAGCGCACACGACTTTGTCATTGTCTATCCTCAATAATTCCACTAGGATGGGAAGGCCTTTCTCCTTACGGACAGCAGCACGGATGTACACTGACCACTGACAAGAAAACACAAGTGGAAAGAGTTAGTGTTAACAGTGTTCACAGTGTTAACGTCCAACGACCATAAAGAAGGAGTATATTTACATTTAATCTTGCACAGGAGGATTTTAAATAAAAGTTAAACAGAAGAACACCAACAAAATAACAATTAATTAGTACCATGTTAAAAAAACAACAAAAAAAGAGACTGCAATGTGAAATTAGGATAACAGTGTTTTGCTTAAAAAAACTGTCATGGGTGCTTTATATGAAATTGTTTACACCCCATAGATTTCCTTTGAGTAAAGTGGTTAGTGTAGGAAAAAAAGGAAAGAGGTAGAAAGAGCTCAGTGGTCGAATGGGAGATGTTATATTCAGCAACTGACGCATTACGCTGTGTCACAAGTAATATACTGTGAGAGGGAGAATTATATGAACCAACCAGAGGAGTTTTAAGCCTGGAGACCTCTCTATCTTCCCTCAACAACTATCAAGGTACCCTCAAATGGGCCACTCAACCCTGAACAGCTCAAATGCATCTGCCTTATGGGTCAATTGCAGACAATTGGGGAGGTACTGAAACGCCCAAGAATCGGTAGAAGTGGTTGAAGTGCGAGGCTGAAAGTTTCTGTCACTTTTATAATTGATCTTTCCACAGCATGTAAAGGTTAAAACACAGTTCTGTTTACAAACGGTGTTTCTTCATATGATCATTTTAGGAAATATTTTACCCTTGGATTGAAATGATCTTTGGTAAGACTTACGTGGGCAGAGTTTAGTGTGCCAACACTAATTCTTCACAAACTGATAGCAGCTCTAATTTAATTATAAGAATACTGACAATGAAGTTAAAAACACAACAGGAGAAAACAGAACAATACATGCATGTAAACACACACACACACGTTCATACAGTTAGGCTCTTGTAAAATAAACGCAACACAAAAAAGTGATGAAAATTTGTGTTTGGTTGAATATTTCTTTGTTCTAAGAGCGCTTCTTGGCAATAAGTCTTACACTGTTGGAAAGCTTGTTTATTCTCCCTTAAATGGTGCCACATTTGTAAGGAAAATGCATTTGTGGGTTGAGCAGTAGAGTTGAGCGTGTGGGTTGCACCCATGAAAAATTTGCAGTCTTTTCTGCTTAAAAGATTTTACTCTGCTATTGACACTTTCCTGGATTTCCTGGATTGAATGATTAAAGGATGAATAAACACGACACATTGGAAATTTAATAATGTATTCACTTAACAACAGACTAGCATGTGGAAGAACCACACAGAGCCATAACAGCCTTGCACCTCAAACTCATGCTGGTCACCAGTTTGGTTACACACTACTGTGGGATGGCCTCCCATTCTTCAAACAGCATTTGTTGCAAGTCATCCAGCGTGGTTGTGTTGGTCACTCTGGCATGAACGGTGAGCAAAAGCTGATCACATGAGTATTCAGTGGGGTTGAGGTCAGGACTGGAGGCAGGCCATTCCTTCATCTCCACTCCCAAATTCTGGAGGTAGTCTCTTATAAACCACACTCTGTGGGGGCGATCGTCGAGGGTATTCTTGGAAGAGTTCAGTCCCAGACTGCAGCGATATCTTCTCTGCACTTTGACCCTACAATCCAACTGTTGTAGGAAGAATCCTGACTGATCACTGAACATAAAATTCACCCACATGTTCCGGTGTTAGCAACATGCACTGATGTCAGCACATGTTCCCTAAACCAGTGCAATGAAGGGCAGTCATTGCAGGCCTTCTGGCAACCCTATGAGACCAGAGATTGGCAGTGTGCAGTCTGTTCCAGATAGTCTGGGTAGAGAGCTGTCAACCAAATGGTCCTGAGAGACAAGACTACAACTCTGTAGAAGACTGCTTATGTGCTGACGGGGTGAGGAAACAGTCTTCTTGTGGTGTTCTTTTCTTGAGACACCAACTTCACGGCCTGTCTCCAAAATTCCCTGTTATATGGAACTTGGCCTAACTTGGAGATGGCGCTAGGCCTCACTTGAAGCTGCCCTATGGCACTGGTCCCATCCAGATCAGTCAAATGTGGAGTGCTTAGAGCAGACACCAACTGACCGCTGTAGCAGTGTCCTTGTTCACAGGTGCTGACAATCAGGCACCTGTTTGTCAGCACCTGGGTACCACAAGCTCAAAACAAAGAGTCAATAACATCAACTCGGATTTTCAACCGGATTTTCCTTACAAAGTGGCACCATTTAAGGGGAAATACACTGGCTTTCCAATAGTATAAGATTTATTGCCAAGAAGCATTGTTACAACAAAGAAAAATCTACCAAATTCAAGTTTCTTTACTTTTTGTGCTGAGTTTCAAACGTGTGATTCCCTTAAGACAACCCACCCCCATCATTTCCTTCTCCTCCTCCACCCTTGATTATTCTAGAGACTCCCTCTTCTATACCTGTCATGCTCCGACTGTCTGTCTACTCTACTGTCGATGGAAATACCAATTCAAAATGAGTTACAAACACATCCCATACACATCTACAGGTCCACTGAAGCATACTCTCACAGTGTCTCCCCTGTCTGTCACTCCCTCTTGAGTTCATATTTTCATAAACTGCATTTTTTGGATCAAATAAATACTTCCATTAAGTTTCTCACATAGTCTATTTATAACCAACAATGTCTGGCGCAGTTTTTATTTTTATTTTTATTTTATTTTATTAAGGTCAAGCTAAGATTATACCCACACACTTTCTGCCTTTTACCCTTATATAAACCTCCCTCAAGGCTACAGCTGCCCCCACCAGTGCTCTCCAATATGACATGACTCATACATTATTACCATCTAGCTGCCTCCGTTGGTTGCCTGTTGTTGAACCCTGGCTCTACTCCCTGTGTGTACAGGTTTGGAGCATTTACATTATTAAAGTAATTGCATTCCTACTGAGCAACGTGCAATACTGCATTACATAGAAGACATAAAAACACGAGACCGAACTCAAAATATTTTAAAGTCAGCAGGATGCTGCAGTGAGCAAAAAGATTATTAATTCAAAAGAAAATTACCTTTTTTTAACCTATGTGGTTATGGAGGCAGAAGACTTTTCATAGGTTTTGCTGCATTTGACTGTGTACAATGAAGCTCTTGGCACCAGGCATGCATATTCACACAGTTTACTTGCACACGTTCAGCTCATACATGCATACTTAAGTATTTTGACCAACATATAATGTGAATGTGCACATTTATCTATGCTTTTTCAGAGCACAAGACCTGTGTACAATTAGTAAAGTGTGTCTCTGCATTCATTGCACAGCCACTGTGTGTAAGGACAAGCTAAACACATCTGCACTTGCAGTTGTATACTCATCTGTGGTTGTATAATTCGACAATTTATATTTGACAAATATAATATAACAAGGCAAACAATTTTTGAAAAGCATCTCAAATCTAGCATTACCTTCCAGCTGCCTGCAGCCAGGTTCTGCAGAGCCCCAGCTGCACCCTCTAGAGTGTCAGGATTGGAGCATTCAGACAGCAGGGTGAGGTAGGGCTTGACGATGGTGGGGTGCCACAGCATCTGAACTCCTTTGGGGGGCTCCGCCGTGTCGGGAAAGGGGCCCACGCCATCCCACTGTGAGAGATGAGACAGAGTGAAATAGCTTTTTTTATGTTAATTTATATTCATGAAGAAATACTTTAAGGAAACCGTTAACTCCATTTTCACAATCACATTTTGTTTTACCCTTTAGGAAACTTTTTACTTTATTTAAAACCAAAAAACAGCACCACTTCAGTGTGGTTGAACATTTTAATGACATTTTTCACCAATTCTAGGAGAAATGAGCGACTGTGAAATCGTAGGATGTTCCTTTTTCTGTTCTTCCATGCAAAGCTTACAGTGATTCTATAAAAACCTGCATAAGAAATCTGAATGAACTTACTTTTGTATCTAAACACATTTTTTATGTCGGAGTGACTGAATTCACATGAGAAAAGCGAAATGCACTGCCCCTGGTACACCCTGACCTATTAGAAAAATTACCGAGACACTGAGTAAATCACATGATGGATGGATGAATAGCGATAAAGGTGTTGAAGGGCTTAGATAGAAGGGAGATGCATGATCTGAAACGACAGTGAGAGCTGCAGAAGGAGAAGACACTATGAGAGAATGTTTCACTGCTACATTTGCTTTGAGCAATAAACATAAAGCTTTACAGCTAGCTCTCACTTCATCTTTGTCTTTTTTCATTACAGAGGAGCCTTTCTTGATGTCTGAACTTCTTTGTTGGCTGACATACCCACACCTTTTTCATGTAGGCATACACCAGCATCTTTCTCTCTCGTTTTCTCTTCCTCTTAATTCTCTCTTGCATGTCATTTATATCTTTCCCTGATTTTTCCTCCTTCTAATTCTTCTTCTCTCTCTCTGCCTCTCTCTCCTGATTTCTCTGTCTCTTTCTTGCATGCTTGACCCTTTTTCCTAATTTCTTATTCTGCTTCCGTCCCGCTCTTTCCAGTTCTCAGTTTTTGCTCTCCCTATCGACCTCCTCGGTTTTGCTCTACTGCATCGTCTCCTCTTCTTGTCTCAAGGTAAACCAAGCTAGTGTATATCTTGAAAGAAGCACTGTGGCATGTGTGTGTTTGTGTGCAACTGAGTGTCACTATCTGTTTTTATCTATGTACAGATTTGATAAGAAATCATAAAACTCAAAGCGCAGATTAAAGCACTACACAAAGGAGCATCAGATGATTCACAAAAGCCATTCTACATATTTAACACACATATATGTTGCTAAACGCCCTAAAATAGCATTTTAAAATACATTTACTTCAGTATGGTATTATTAACCTTTTCATCTTGGACTTCCTGTTTTGAGTATTTGCTTATTTGCATCTCTGATGCAAGCTGGATCTCCTCCACTGTGTGAAAATGTTTTATCTTCAACTTAAGTTTTACTTTGGAGAAGAGGAGTGATTTGTGGGGGAATAGAGGGTTCGGTGAATAAGATGAATGAAGAAAAAAAGAATGTGTTAGTGTGTCCAAAAACATCTGTGCCAACTTTTCTCCCTGAAATGCGTTTGGATGTTGAAGAAGAACTCCTCGATCACAGCCTTCCCCCTGGGGGAAAAATTCACAGTGCAAAAACCCTGTGAACATCAAGGAATAACAAGCATGCTGGCCCGCTGCCTTGTGTACAGGCTTGAACATATTTGCTTTTTTGAGAAAGTTTGAGGTCCGTGCTAATCCTGCAGTACAAGTGGTCAGACCTGCACTACAATATCAATTCAAATACATCAGAAACCCTGAAAGCAGAGCAGCAATACAATAGGAGAAACCCTTAGCACAATTAAATCAGGTGTGCCTTTTATATATCAGTTATTTAAAATACATTAAAAATGAAGTCATATAGTCAGACTGCTAAATACCTAAAAAAAATGCCAATTACACAAAATATCAACAATTCCAGGAAAACATTTTCCAGTAGTTCATTCGGATTGTTTCGGTCAAGTTCAGGCTCCCTGATCTTCCGATCTTAACTTGTTTTCTCTATCTCTCTCTCTTGGCTTCAACTCTAGACTTTCTCAGTCTGTCAGCCTCCCACTAACTACTATCCCTGCTTCATTTTCATAGGGTTTTATAGTGTATACCTCTGGGGTTTGACCTTTTGCTACTTCCCATTATGTATCCCTCTATTCATCAGTGTGTATTCCCTCCTGGCAGTACTGACTGCTTTGCTTTGATGGTTGAAATTTGGCCTCAAATTCTTTTCAAATTTAGTTTACTAATATTTTCATTTCATCTAAACACAGCTTTGCCAGAGCATTGAATGGATCATCACTGGTCAGCAACAAATAAAATAGAGACATATTCTTGATATCTAGTTTGGTTTGGGCCTCAAATTCACTTCTGGTCCATCCGGTTAGCTCTGAAAGATGTAAGTAAGGTCTGTGTTTGCATACTTTAGGCCTGTGTCTGTGTTTAGGTATTTAGGAAATTAAGAGAAGCTGAGTGTTGAAGCCTTTAAAGGAAAGTTGAGGTCACAAAGACTCAATTATATATAAAGTTAAAGAGCAGAAATACCTCACACAAGCCAGTTAATTTGAAAAGAAACCAATGCTTTTCAGATAACCTTGAAGAGAAACTGATCTGCATTTAACTGCAGATCCCTGCTGAAAGGGATGTGTGGCAGGTTTCAGACATTCAATTTATTTTTTTAAAAACCTTTTTTAACTTGCTCACATCATCTGATTAGCTCCTATTTTCTGTGTCTTTACCTGGTCAGCTCCCTTCTTTTTCTTTTTCTTCTTGCCCCAGCAACCGGAGCTCTCTCCATCGCGACCATTGGCATCACAAAGCAGGCCATCCAGCTCTTCCAACCCCCCTTGCTGACCATGAGATGTCTCAGCAGCCAGTCGGTATGACAGGTTCCTCAGGATGCAAACACAGTTCTCCACAGTCTGCGAACAGAGCGAGATGGGAGAGATGAAGGCGGAAGAGAAGGTGGGGAGAAATAAGATGAGATCAATAAAGGGAGAGGTTTAAATGGAAAAAAAAAAGGTTCAGATTGAAGATTTGTGTTTGATGCCATTTAATGAAACATCTCGCTTGAAAACACCGAGCAAACTCAAATTCAAAGAACGGTAATAAAAACCACCCACTCTCTCACTTTTACACTATCAGCCTTCCACCCGCACTCAGGAGCCAGACAGATGGAGAGGGTGAAAGACAGGGAGGGGGGCGGCAAGTGAGAGGGAGAGGGAGAGGGAAAGGAAAGAACAACAATAATCTCACAAGTAATATTCTTCTGCATATTGTTAGCTCTGACTTTGAAATGAGATTAGCAGAAACTCAGGTAAATGAGGAAAAATGACAAACCCAATATATTATATCACACCCCATTAAACATGAAGTTTCGAGGCTCACCCAGTAGCCAGAGAACATGCGTGTACTCTTGAGTCTGAAGGAAAGCCGATTCTCTAATAGTGTATATTGTCTCTTCTTAAGTGTGTGTGTTCTGTTTTGTTTCTTTAACTGATTGTGTGCACTTGCATACGTGTGCGTCGCTGACAAAGGGGAGACATCAAGTCAACAGAGTGGAAATTAACAAAGACAAATCATCAATCTTCACTCAGTCTGACTGTTGGTTTAGACAAAAACAACTAAGGAGTGTAATTGAACACCCTCAAGAGATGCTGCAAACAAAACAATGTCTCACTCCAGTGAGCTGCAGTCATATTTGAAATTCTATTCTCATGTTATTATGGAGCGATGTAGGAGAAGTTACACTTTATTTACAATTTGCTGTGACATTTTGGATTTCGATCTATTATTTCACATTTCTTCCGTACCCTTTTGTTTCTAGGTGCACTGTGCAGGGAAATTAAGTTGACAGGTAAACGGATTCTGTTATATGTCTTGTCAAAGCAGGGAGGTCAGAGGTCAGGGCCAGTTACAGATCAGCACCTCTACACCTGGGTGGAATTTACGGTTCTCTCAGGAACACAGAAGTTATGCACTCCAAACTGTGACAGGAAACTTTTGTAACACCAAAGCTAGAATTCATTGTTCTTGTATTTATGACCTTTATGCACTTTCCAGCCTAGAGTCTTAGAAGCTGGAAGTCCACACATAACAGCCATCCAGTAAGCTTCCCTATGCAATGAGACACACTAAATGTAGGCTGTTAAATCTCAATATTATATATTAGCATTATATTGGCTGTGTATGTAGAATGATGGGTCTAGTCTATTCAGTCTTGCACCATCAATTTCAATTAGTGTGTCTGCTAAGTTAATTGACTCCTGGCAGTGTGCTATTATATAGTGGGAAACCTGATTAAATGTCCTTAAAACTTAATTGCTTCTGTGCCTTGTGTAGAGCAGAATGGCAGTAATCTAGAGATTTTCTTTAGTGCTTAAGCTATGTCACATGATATATCTATAGTGGCCACTCCTCAGATCTAATGTTTCTCTGTCCACAATTATTGAACACGTCACGAGCAGAAGGCCATGTTGAAACAGTTCAAATAGAATCAACACCTATAGCTTTAACAAAGTGTTGCACAGAGGGCAAAAAAAAAGAAAACCTATTATACAGGCACAATATAAAACATTAAAAATCAATTTTTAATCATTCACAGGAGGTCAAAACCTCCAGAAATTTAGCATTCAGTGTTAATGTTTGATGTTAACTAAAGGTAATGTTTTGGCTCTATCCTTGTCCAAATCAGCTTTCTTTAACTATTGTGCTGTACGTTGTAGTAATTCAAAGCTAAGTTATAAAAACACGCGCCTGCATTTCAGCAGTGCTGTGGTGACATGGATTATGTGATGGTATATTTATTACACCATCACATCACTGTGAATCCATAACTAAGATCAGTAAAGGCATATCTACCGAACCACAGAGTTTGTAGTTAAAAACAATAACAAGCACTGCTATTGTAATACAGCAGCTATATTACATTGTGCTCTGATTTTCTATCTTTAGTAACAGAAAGTTGAAATATTAACATTTTAATGGAAGTCAAAAGACATTTGGGGATTCAGCATTATTAGTCATGTTTAAATGATTGGTGATAACAACAGTTTTTTTTTCTATATGTAAATGGTAAATTGTTTTAAAAGTGAAGAGACAATAGCTTCGTTTTATTTAGTCATAGTAACTGTAGATTCTGTGCAGGCCATTGGTTGGACAATTGCTCAATAAGAGAACCCATTCATAGTGTCCAAAGACTTACGTTATGAGATGTTATCAAGCTGCCTAAGATAGCTGACATCGTTCCGGTCTTAAAGAAAAAGACTTACTCTTACAGTGTTGTCTGAACGGCACAGTTATTTACCCCGGCAACAGTGTTGCAACAGGGACAGGTTAGGAAAGACACTGTGCACCTTTATTAATTATTTTCATTTCATCCACTTTCATTCATATTATTCTAGTAAATGAGAGACACTGATCACCCATCAATACAAACACAATAACAGAGTCACCTCGAAGCAATACCTTAATCAACAATATGTTTTTTGTATATGTGGGTTCTTCAGTTACATGCATGGTCCTACTGTGCAGCATCGATCATAATTGCATATTATTATCTTTTATATTTGATGAAATTCCTCATTATTAATAGTTTATAAAATGTAATTTTACAGTTTTGACTTCAACAGTCCCATACAACCATATCTATATCTGCTTATTCTCACGACCCCTTTATAATTTACTGTATTATCTGTGTTTGTCACCAAATATTTGCAGATGTTCAAAAAAGGTTTATTAAAGCACAAGGACATCGTGAGCAAACAGAGCGCATCGTAATTAAATTATTTATAAGTTTAAAAATACATACTCTGAAGTAGTAACTTGATTATGTAACTGCAAATTCTACTCTTTGGAGAATAAATATGTAAATGAACGTGTAAGGTCACCGGCCTATTATCTGAAGCTCGAGAGAAATTTGGTCAATGTAGCAAGACAATAATCCAAAGCAGAGGTTTTTAAATGGCCTGGTTAAAGTTGAATCTTATTTAAATGCCTTAGCAGGAATTTAACTCTACAGTCCATGCTTGAAAGAAGCTCTGTGTGATGTGTAATTTAAACAATTCTGCAAAGAAAAGTGAACCAAAATTCCTCTACAGCAAGTTCACCCACTGTAGGTACCAGACATGTTTGGTTGTAGCTGCTGCAGATAAAATAGGCACAGTCAATTGTGTTTAATAGATAGATACTGTTTTAAAGGGGTTATATTTTCCCTAAGTAAATGTTTGTACTCATGTTGTCTTTTATAGAACTTTATTTTAAGATCTGAAATGTGTGAAAAATGCACAAATACAAAGGACATTTACAACTTTTGCTGCCAGCCACTTTAAAATTTACGAATATGACCCTGTTATGCTACTTGAACAGCTTACATCTCTGAACAGTGCCTGCTGTTGTGTCTTATGGGATCAATTTTACCAAAGTAGTCAAAATAAATAGATATATTTTTTAGTATTTCAATGGCAGGCCAAGACTGTTCCAACTCAACAAGCAGATAGGGAGGAAAACATAGTCTGCACAGAGCAGGTGAGAAAGGGAAAGGCAGACAGTGTACCAAATGAGCACATGGCTAATGTGTACCGCTACTGCAACAGCGACCGCTTGGTGGTTTCTCTGCCAATCAGTCTTTGTTACTGTGGTGGCAGCAGTCCTCCTCTGGTGACTGCAGTTAAACAGTGGAGAAGGGCGGGCAGTTAAACAGTGATTAAGGATAGCTATTTAGAAAGGCTGGGAGTCAGGGAGACCTTGAGAAGTCAGCCATCCACAACACTGTTTATGTACAGTAGTATTGACTGGCCCACACGTACTGCCACATGAACACACATACGTACACTGCACGCCAACATGAACATGGCCTCATACAGAAAAATGCAAAGTGAACCTAAACCTACTCAACTCTGACTACTGGCAGAGCTTAACTGGCAGGTAGAAATGTTGCAATACTTTGAATCTGGGCGTTTTAATTTGCCCTAAAGAGTTCATATTGATGAGCTGAACACTTGTTGAAAACTAAAACTTTTCTTCCTTGTGGCTGCTGGCAGTGAAAAGAGGTGCAGTTATTTGTTTTGTTTCCTCCTGTGTGCTAAAAAGATTTCTGCAGTTTGTGCCTGTCTGTGATAAAAGGAGGATATGAGACACTTTGTAATTTAGCCTGAAAATGAACAATTTAAGTTACAAACACAAGCTAAGATTTTCAGAGTCGCACCTTGCTGTCGATCTCATTGCTGCCCAGAGAGGTCTGAATAACGTAGAGCAGAGCATCTGTCAGCCCATCACACTCCCTCATCCTTCGTCTCGCCTCCTCACCTGCTGAGCTTACGTTCCTGCAACACACACATGACAACAACTGGTTGGAGAGTGTGCTTTTCTCCGTATATGCTTATGCGTTTGCCAAATACACGGGGAAAGAAAGAGAGCTGATTGAGGAGGGAAGATGAGACAGGATGACAGATGAAAGAAAAAGAAAGCTGGTAATAAGAGCTGTGTAGAGGCAGAGGGAGAGAGAGAAACAGATACTGGGGAACCTGGCACTTCTCCCTAAACTAAACAATTGAAAAAGGAGCATTAAAATTCTGGCTACATCTCAATCTATGCCCTGAAGGCTCACTTCAATTTAAAGCACTTGACTTGAGTCCAAAAAACGGGAAAGGGAAAAAAGAGCCACTTTAGTCAGACAGTTGGTGGCTGAACTTCACAGCCAACGATCACACCAACGCTGCTTTGATAATTTGACAATATTGTTCAGTATATTATTAGCAGCTTTGCCAATATGATGCACAGAAATAATGAATTGAATTTTGATTGAACTGGAAGTTCAGGTGGGCGTTGGGCTGGATTTGTTTGGGTTTCAACAAGGAACTGCCTGTGATACAGAAACACTTTGTACGAGACAGTGACTCATTTGTCTGCATTAATAAAATAGAAAATGAAACTGAGGTGAGCAGCATGAGCTAAAATTTATATTATACTTGCCTGAAATAATCACTTTAATGCTCAGTTCACACTAAAACAAAACAAAACAGCACATCACGAAACATTGACACAATCTAGCAAATGTCCCGCATTTTGGCACTCAAGATAAAATCAGATTTAGAAAAGCAGAGAAACAACATGCAAAAACAACAACAACACAAAGACAGAAAGACAGACACAAGAACATAATGAAAAAGAAACTGATTTTAGGTGACTCATTATTAGCCACAGACCAAACTGCACAACAATTACATTGCAGTGAGTCACTGCAGTGCAGGCAGATTAATTATGAAGTATAATTTATGTAAATTCAGTATAATAAACTTCTATTAATAACACATACTCCATATCATTTCAGGCCTTCAGCTATACACTAACAGAAAAAAGTTACCAATGCTGACAAATAGTGTTAGAGTCACAATCGGTTTAGCATGTGTGTAGCTGTCTGTCAGTGACAACGTATGAGACAAACCTCGATTTCTACTTTCTACTTCTATTTTTGTCTGTGAAGGTTCTCAGTCATCCAGGCCATAGTAGTCTAAAGAGCTTTGAAAGAAAAGCGTCTGGACTCTTCAGTTCTAAGAGCAACTCCCATAGAGCCCTATGGGAGTGTCCCCAAGAGGGTCATGGACCCCCTATTGATCCTCTGTCTAATCACACAAGCCAAGGTGTGAAAAAGGTCACAATCAGCCAAGGTTTTGGGTGAACCCACTGTAAAACCTAGCCCCATCATATCATGTGATTTAGGCTACGTCCACACTACGTCCACCAGAACAAATGGCGTTTTGTTCTGGAAACGCTTCGCGTCCACACTAGAGTTTTCAGTTGTTTTCACAGAGTTGCTCGTCCACATTGAAACGTCCGAAAATGCTTACGTTCCACTACTGCGCATGCGTGAAACGAATTTCTGTCTGCCGCTTATTTACTTTCCAGCTCTTTCAAAAGTCGCGGCAAAATGTCGAGGAAAAGCACTGAGTTTTTTAAATAGACTAACAATGAGGTGGAGTTGTTGCTGCGAGTAACACAAAAGTACAAAGTTGCAAAAGCGAGTGAGAGTTAAAGAATTTGAAGAAAAGCTATCTGGAGCTTGTACAGACTGATATTAATCTTTAACAGGGCTGTCAAAATTGAGAGCAAACAAAACAACTGCTGTATAATGCCCTCCGCTATCTTAGTTTAATTGGTCACATGACTGCATCATATGACTAATATGCGTCATCGTTTTAGAAAGTGTTTTTGCTGTCCACACTGCGACGCGAAAGCACCGTTTTCAAATGTATGCGTTTTCGAGAGCGTTTTGAAAACGCTGAGTTTTCCATGAGTGAAAACGCCGTCTCAGTGTGGACGGGAGGCTAAAACGGAGAGAAAACGATGCACTTTTAAACAAAAACGCATTAGTGTGGACGTAGCCTTAATGAGGTCAGAAGGCCCAGGATGTAAGTGGGGATCTCAAAACTGGATTATAGATGGCAGACAGTTGGTCGTTCACAGTGGATATAGATGTCTTCTTTCACTCCTCTTTCAAACCATCTTTCTTCTCTGTCCAAAATGTCAACATTGGCATCCTTGCAGGAGTGACCCTTGTCCTTAAGATGCAGGTGAAGAGCTGTTACAATGAAACCATTTGAATATTGGCTTCTGTGTTTCTTCACTATATGTATTTACTGGTTGTTACAAAGCAGCTCAGTTACATGATAAATCAACACATCTACATACATTCAAAGCCACCAAATCTATAGTAGTTTCACACTCAATATCTGTGTTTGGAAAATGAGTATGACAGATCAAACTAGTGCTTTTAAAACATTTACGGTTTGGTGTTCTCTTTACTATTGACTTTACTATTATTATGTGTTGACCTGCAGAGAAAAAGAGGTATTTTATTCAAGAAAAGATCTGGCCAAACACATAAATTTAACAAGAGGATGTGCAACAACCCCTTGTAACCGCTGCTGTCAAGGTTTATGTTTAAACAGTTATATAGACATAGTACAAAGATGATCCACATGGCAGGTGTCTCAGCAAAAAGCCTTGGCTGTTCAAAATAGAAAAGGAAATACGTTTTGCGAATGAAGACATATAGGCAAAGACCAGATCCACTAGAATGACTCACCCTGGTCAAACGTTTTCTGGTCACAGTAAGAGCAGACGCACAATTTAGTGCAGACTAAATTCAAAAATCAAATACCAAATTCAGCTTTTAAGGAGACCGTGCTCATTGCCACTGTGGAACATGATTTGGGCTTGATTCAATATCTCAGGGACCAGGCAGCTTGTTGTCATGGATTCAGTTATGAATTCTAGATCAAATATTTAAGTAATTTAAGATAATGCAAGGCCATCTGGAAGTCTAAGTTTCACTGAAATCTAATCTTCACACAAGGAAAGCACACTTGCAAACAGACCCAGAAACGACTCTAAAAGAAAAGCTATGGAATATTTAAAGCACCTTTAATGCACCTGCACAGTTTTCCAGCCACAGCTAATCAACAAAAAAGAATGTGCTATTAAGTAAAATGACCTGTATTTGTATAGTGCTTTACTTAGTCCCTAAGGACTCCAAAGTGCTTTACACGTTCAGTCATCCACCCATTCACACACTGGTGATGGCAAGCTACATTGTACCCACAGCCACCCTGGGGCGCACTGACAGAGGCCACCGGGCCCTCTGGCCACCACCAGCAGGCAACGGGTGAAGTGTCTTGCCCAAGGACACAACGACCGAGACTGTCCGAGTCAGGGGTCAAACCGGCAACCTTCTGATTACAAGACCAACTGCCAACTCTTGAGTCACGATCGCCCCAAGTACCCAAAGAGTTAGATGCAGATTTGATAGGCAAACCCAGAAACTACAACTCAACTCAAAAAAACCTTTTGTGGAAGTCCTTCAAAGATTAAAGAGTGTGAACGCCACCAGTTACATACACTTGTGCAAGGTAACAGGTCACACATTTTCTGTAACTATATAGCACTTTATAGAGGATGTACTATGTGGGCTCAGACAACTGGTGAAGGAGCGAGACGAAAAACAAACAAAACAAACATTAAAGAGTGGTGACACCAGTTTAAATATCATTCTTTTAAATCTGAAATGTCAGAAACGAAATGAGACAATACCTTTGTATAGTTTGAACTTCTTCAAGTTCATCTATCATAGTGCCATAATAAAGAGATCACTAGTCTAGGGAATGAGATCTTTCAAATATTGCACTGATGAGAAAAGGAGAAAAGAAAGGGAAAGACACAAGAACTCAATTAAAACTTCACGTTCACGGCTCCCTGCTTCCAAGAGAAGGTCAAGTCATTTTCACCCTCTTTGAATGCTAATGGGCAAACAAGCACACGATGGAAATGCCGCTTAACGGAGAACTATTCTCTGTCAAGTTGATATAAAACAACATAACAGTGAAAACACTTCACCTTGACTAATGTTTAAGCAGCAAAGACAGGCGGAAGGTGGGTGAGAAAGAGGGAGGGTGAATTATTTACTGCTTTAACACCGGCTTTAGCCTTGAATATGTCGACTTCTACAGAGATTTGCATCATGTTCTTTTATATGATGCCTCGTCATGAGTGGAAGAGACGACACTTAGCAATGCAACATGAATCTTTTATTGGGAGCTTTTATAATATTAGGTTTTTAGCCTGCATACATATATAATACAAAGGTAGATGCTTAAGCAAGCAATGATATGCGATCACATGTTTTCATAAGCCCGTCACACTCCCTCATCCTTCAGCCAGTAGCATCTAATGATGGACCCTCAACTATACAATATTTTGGCTTTGCAATTATAAATGACACATTTTCTGATTGGTATTGCTTGCGGTTTTTCATGATGTTCAAGAGGTCGTCAGGAAGGAAGCGCTAACTAACGATTTCCAGGAAAATAAAGCAAATGTTACTCTTCACTTTTCAGTTTCTTCTGGGTACACTGCCAACATCATTCCATATTTACCTTGCCATGTTTACAGCTGTGCGCAGCTGAGTGAAAAAAGAAGCTCTTAAAGGCTAGACCATAAAAAAGAAGTTTCCCACATTTTTGTAGTTTATGAAATACTAAGATGATCAGACCAGACTGTCATTTTTATAAGTATACGGTTATCTCCTATATTCTTTGCTTAATAGCATTTGTATGTCTGCTATTTAAAGGCCTTTGCACATGGATGGGTTCAAGTATGTGTGTAGTTTGTGTGTAACTCTCTGCATTTGTGTTATGTGCACATGTGCCTGTTAATCTAGTGGTAATGAAGCATGACGTATTGCACCATTCTGCAACACACCTCTTCTTAGATATAATTTAGTGAGACAACAGTGAGGTCAGAATTTCTTCAGCAGAAAAAAAGCATTTTATTAAATAATAGTTTGATAGATTAGATTTAAACCAACTTGTTTGTTTTAACCAGTTTCATAGGGACGCTGGTAACATAATATATGTACATGTGCATTACAAACGGTAAAACCCTTTGCATGACTGCATGAGCTTCAGAAAACACTAAAGTGAAAGAAAAGGTTTTCTATTACGTGTGTGTGTGTGTGTGTGTGTGTGTGTGTGTGTGTGTGTGTGTGTGTGTGTGTGTGT
>NW_024582362.1:6823818-6854105 GCF_018398535.1 Haplochromis burtoni
GTGTCTGTCTGCTTAAATTTAACCAGTAATCTCTACTATTTAGTGAGTCCATTACAGGTTTACAGTTCATCCTATCTGATGTCACTCCTCATTAATTTAGCCTAACTCATTAGCCTGCATCATTAAATAATTACCTACTGAGCAAAAAGACACAGAACTTGATTAAGCATCCCATTCAAACTGTTAGCTGCAGTGAAGTAACAGCGTAGTTCGTTTAGTGGCAGTGCCAAACAAGCACGACATTTGACTACTGCAGCTCAAAATATTTGGAAAAACTCATTGTTTGCTGGTACTAGTTACGGCAACATTTCCATTAAATGGTAAAGTTCAATCAGTTCTCTCTTCCTTCCAGTAAACAGTTTTTGTGGGGAGAATCACGCAGAGAAATTTTGACATATTAATATCATTTCTGGGAATCAAATTTAGAAAAACAAAATAAGAAAAAAAGATTGAATGTCAAAATAGTAAAAGCAGAGAAAGGCATGCATATATTTTTATTTTTTATCAAATTCCAACAAAAACAAGGGAATGAATAAACTGAAAAAGAAAACAATGAATTACGTTCATGACAGTTAATTAAAGGGGATCAAATAGAAGATGTACCAAGCACACCTAATTAACCGTAGATCCCAGATCCCAGAAATCCTTCAAAATCCAAAGAAAACTGGCGTGGGTGTGAATGTGATTGTGACTCTTTATATGTTCATAGTGACAGTCGGAGTGAAGGAGAGCGGCCGTGGCAGCGGAGCGCAAGTATCTGTGTCCCATTGTAAAACCACAGTAAAACCAGATGCCAAAATAAAGAAATGCTGTCACCACGCCCGTGTCTTGTACGTGTGTAAAGGGTCCAACTTCACAAAAACATTTAGGGTATTAGAGCAAAAGACTCGAGTATAATTAAATGTTTCTATTACAACTCAACAAGAAATATATAAGAAATTCATAAACTGTTAAGTTCCTGGTTTCTGCTGTTGGTGTCTAATAAAGGCATAAAAATACAACACATATTTCCACAGCCAACTGGGTAAAACAACTTACAGTTAACTTATGCACACTGTCGTCATGCAGTTTTTTAACACCCTGTCACACAGCTTTATCTTTAAAGCACTAGGCAGTCGATTTTCTACAAAATTAAAATACAGGATTTGAATATAATATTGCTCTAGTTTGTCAGCGTATGCATATAGCCACCATTAAAAGTGTTGATTAGCTTATATACAACGCTAAACAATTCATTATTATTTTCTGAAAAAAGTAGCATCCATGTGTACGTGAGAAAAATTTCACTAACAAGCTTCCTGCTGTCTGCAGACGCTGGTTTGACAACTATTAAAATATTGCCAGTTGGACATGTTTTCCACCAATTGCACTGTTTTAAAAACACAAGGACACTTATACATTTTTAATTTGACATTGATTTTCTACTCCAGGGTGCAACAGCGTAGCTCGGCAAACAATCTGATAGTCACTGATCTTAACACAAATCCCTTTTCTTTTCTTTTTCTAGTTGTTATAAAATTGGTGCAACATTCATGGGATTTACATGGACACGAGTGAATCCGAAGACAGATGGTCTTCTAATGTTGCTCAAGGAACAAATGACTACTGAGTGACTTTGTCTCAAACAGCTGGTGTGTGGTGGCTCTGCATAAATGTCTGGCCATGTGTGTATGTGTGTCATTGAGGGCACAGGCAGCAGAGGGTTCATCACCAGATGGAACACATGCAAACAAACCTATTAATACCCATGAAATAAATATGGAAACAAACTCTTTCGTGACCACGCATTTAATTCTCGATCAACCAAAAATCAGTCCTTTCCTCTACGCACATCTGTGGGTGTCTGAATGGAAACGAGCTGAAAGCATTCATGAATAGAACAAAAACATGCAAACGCATACAAAGGGTGTGTGTAAGGCACCAGGTAGTTGTTTTCTTTTCTTGCTTGGCTACAAACCAGCAACCTGAAGGGAGTTAAACAGCCTCTGAACGGAGGAGAAGACCTTGTGTCTGGCTTGATAACACCGTAACAAGATGGAAAACAGTGCTGGGCTGTGAAGGATTTGCCATAGTGGACAGTCTGATTGATTAAAACAAGCATACTTTTTCACACACTGATTGCCAAAAATAATAATTGCAAAAAGAGATTTAAAATAGTGTGCAAAATTCTGGTGTAGGCGACCAAGAATCCTCTCAGCTAGTCTGATTGCACACGCGGCGTCATGCATGGAGCCAAAAACAAATATGCAGAAATGCACACATTCATGCACACCAGAAATACAGCTGTGTGTGTGTTTTTTTTCTTTATAGTGGAAACAAATTAGCATTTACATACACATACACACTTGAGCATATACTGTACATGCAACACCAATAAGTACACATAGAAATATGGTCTCTCATGCGCCTACACAGCCACACAAACACACACATCAAGGAGATAATAAGAGGGGTGAGAGGTCTGAAATTGAGCTGCAGGTACACTGGGACCTGAACACTGTGGTCTTATGTCACTTTAACCCTCTGAAAAGATGGTGAGATAGAAAGCTGCCCTGGAGAGAAGCAGAAACACCTTCACTGCTATGTGTTAGTGTCTCTCTCTTATTGTTCTCCATGTCTAAATTCTCTCAGTTCAAATTTTTCCAACTTTTTCCTTTTCTGCCCTCTCGTACTCCCTCTCCTTTAGCACCTTTTACAATTTGATCTGTAACTTTACAATGTGGAACAGCACAGTGACAGCATCATTTGTCTTCTTCCCCCGCATCTTTAGGTACCTACACACACATGCCCTCAAGTTCTATAAATGGTTTAGTGAGTTAGTGAGGAAAAATTGCTGAAAATCTACGTCATGTCATCAAAGTTTTAAGGAAATCTATCTCTATTGTGGCAAACAAACAGCTAAAAGAACAAACCAAGAACCAGAAAGGATCTGAGTCTTGTGTTGGACAAATCCAAAAACCCACACAAACATATTTCTCTGTAGAACCAAGTTCCTACAATTAACTATAGGAACAAACATAGAAAGATGTTGAAGATGAAAATGTGTTTGTCTGTGTTTTGGATGAGCTCATGTTTTAGATTCACCACTGTTTTTACTCAAACATTCCTAAATAGTCAACCGTAGGTGAATAGCGTGCTTAGCATGAAATGAAAACTCCTCAGCTCATTTGGCCTTAAAAGAAGCATTTAAAAAAGTCAATTAATACGTCTAATTTAAGTATTGCTCCCAGGATACATAGCCCATTTAGGATATAAAACTAGTCTGTAGTGCACTGTATAACTGCAAATGATACCAAAATTGACAAATATTACACAGAAGAATAACTTCATGATCACACTTAGGTACCATATAGTCTTTACCCATACAAGTACAGCTATACACACCCATATTATTTAGGTTTCCTATTAAATATATTATATATTTGTTTTTTGTACTGCAGCTGTAAGAACCTAATCGGTGGATAAAAAAGGTGGATATGCATACTAGTTAACATTAATATTAATAACATTTAGCCATGCAACATCATCTCTCTGGTGGTGAAAGTGGGCCGAGCTAGTGCTTGAGGTTGAGAGATAAGGGTTAGATAAAGCTGGGGTCAACTCAATGGATAATTTGTATTCCGGAGAGCAGCCTGGCTCTTTTCCAGTCTGGAGTTGCTCCACTGTCCCCAGCGAGGAAATGGAGCAATGGTACAGAAAGTTGGAGGGTGTGTTAACAGAACACACTGAGGATTTCTGTTACTGGACATTTGTGCAATTCACACTTTGTCCATACGGAATACCATGAATATAGATGAGGTTGTTTGTAAGTGCACTTGGCTAGGCCACCCTACATCATTTTGCAATCATGTACATATGTCATAGACACGAGCCGAGTTATCAAATGACGACCATAAATGATCAGGCCTGGCATACCTATACATTTAGTGAGGCTGTACTGGAAGTGTCTGGCCCCCACTTCTTGTGGGAGATCATCAATTTGTACCTCAGTCAGAACTTCAACAGCAATCGACAACCCTGTCACCTCACAGCAAGAAAGTCCTTTTTTCTTGTGGTCTCTGGGCCCTGTGCCTGCATGAGGTACAACTAGGTACCACAGCTTTCTTCCACAGTCCAGATACTTGCATGTTAGGTTAAACGGTGATTCTAAATTGGCAATAGGTGTGAATGTATAGAAGGTAAAGTATTTAACTGTATGACTATACGGGGAAAAAAAGTGGCTTGAAGTGTTGAGAGTCTAAACTGGTAAGTGAGACTAGAAAAGCCATTCCAGTCCATTCCAAAGGAGGAGGGGACCTTGAGTGTGAATGGTTCCACACTTCCTTTATTGAGGTTGGTGTGTAAAGCTGTGGCAATGAGGTGGTTGGAGGATCTTTTCTAGCTTGGTTACCTAATGCATTTTTAAATACATCCAATAGCTGCAATAGTGGAAGATAACCATTTGAAATAGCTCAAGAATCTTCAAAACTGGTGGGGTGAGGGTTTAATCCACTGGTGGTTCATTGAGCACATAAATGGTAAATGGCCTGTATTTGTATAGCGCTTTTACTAGTCCCCCCTAGGGACCCCAAAGCGCTTTACACACCCAGTCATCCACACCATTCCACACACTGGTGGAGGCAAGCTACATTGTAGCCACAGCTGCCCTGGGGCAGACTGACAGAAGCGAGGCTGCCATATCGCGCCATCGGCCCTTCTGGCCAACACCAGTAGGCGGTAGGTGAAGTGTCTTGCCCAAGGACACAACGACCGAGACTGTCCGAGCCGGGGCTCGAACCGGCAACCTTCCGAACTCGAACTCCCAACTCTTGAGCAACGATCGCCCACATAGCTCAAAGAGAGCTGGCCAAGTGGAGACTTTTTTTTTCAAACATCTCAGGCCTCTGTGGGGTTGGTGTGAGAGTATGTACACAGATCAACAAATATGATCAGAAACAAATGACAAACTTTCTGTGCTAGCAGCACGCAAGTGATCAAATAGTTACACATCAAAATTTCAGTCTCATGACTAATTTTAAAGATCAGACCAGTATTGACTTTTTTCTTTAACACGTATTCAATATGAATACATATGTGGTCCAAAATAACAAATCTTCTACAGCATTTTACAGTGTTTTACTGTACTACTTACTACGATTACCTGCAGCTCTTTTTCATCATCAGCCTGACTTTTTACTCTTTCATGCCAGGTTAGCAGATCTAAGAAAAGAATTATGTGATCAAAAAATATTCACTATCATGTCTGAATGCCAGGCTCTTAACAGATGTTTAGATCAAATAGATCAGCAAGGAGCAAATTTCATGCGAGTTAACTTAATGCTTAACTCACCATATTAAATTAAGACTACAGTAACTTGTTCTGACACAAGTAGAGCACAAAGTAGAGCATAAAGTGTAGGCTTTACTAACACGAGGATGGGCGTTAACGAGTACACACTGAAATATAATAGAAACCTATTTTCTCATACTGAGATGCACATAAACACAGTAATCATGAAAGCTGTAAGTTGTCCTCCGTGATTTCAAACTGTACAAAGAAACAATTTAGAGGCACAATGCACCAAAACGAAAGTCAACACACAAAGGATCCCAGCAAGTGGAGGAGTTGTTTCTATGGTGACCAACACAAATTGGTGCAAATGTGCTTCAGTGAATGAACGTGAAAGGGAGCAACAAAAAAGAACAAAATATGCATATACTGTTTGAAGTTGTGCCTATAATCGCACAGTGGTGAAGATTAAGAAACTTTGATTTTTCTGCAAAAATATTTTCCATTTATTTGACATTTGTCAGTAGATGTATAAACACACACACCTTGAGGTGACTGTTGTGAACTGGTGCAATACAAACAAAACCGAACAGAACTGAATAAAATGATAATGTGATATATAAAAGAAAAAGAAAACAACACCTGAGACAAGATTTTAAGTGCCTGTTGCTTACCTGAGACAGCCTGTAGCATTGCGCAGCACCTGGGATGTATGGATGTGGAGCTTGCGGTCATCATGGTGATTTGGGGAGGAGTCCCAGTTAGAGTGGGGTATGATGACACTATTGGTCAGAACGGCCAAGGCATCCTGGATGATTGGCATCTTCAGTGCATCACATGATGACAGGTTCCAAAGCACACCTGCATATGAATGTGTTCAGAAAATAAGAAACATTATCCTATTTATGTTTAGACAGTTCTGTAATTAACTTTTTCAAAGTAGCTACTATAACTATTATATCCTTAGTTTCTGTCTGCATGTTTCTGTATGTAACTGATTGGGTCAGTTACTGGCTCACCAATATTCTCAGCATTTACATTTGTTCTTTCTCAGTGCTTCTCTTTTCATTCTCCATTTTCCTCTCATTCTAATTGGCTGAGGCATGAGGGTGCCTACCGCGAGTCTCCTTAAGTCTTAGGTTTTAGTCCAGTTAAAGGGGAACTGTTCTCTGAACTTTAGACATTAGAGGTGCGTGTTAGAAACACAAATGTTAAATGCAGATGAATCAGACATAAACTAGTCTTTAACCTACTAAACTCCCCAGTACAATGTCTGTGTGATGTCTGATTGAGCCAATCTGCCACTAAGTGAAAACAGTGTTGGTAATAGTTCAGTGAATTCACAGCCAGCAAGTGCATGCACCACACAGGCAGCACCGTTGCCTAAACCAAGCAGAACCCTTCTTGTAGCAAGAATGAATCTTAAGCAGACTACCTCCTGCTGTGTGCTACATGTGATTGCAAGCTTTGGATAATGTCCTGACCTAAATCTTCCACCATTATCCATATTTCATGTGTGGTACACACATTGCACCAAAATTTATTTTGTATAATCTTTTACATTGGTATGATCTAAGCAGCCTACTGTCAAAGATGCTGTTTGTTTATCATCTTCATCATCATCACCATCATCATCATCATAATGAAGGATTGTAGAAACTGTCATTGCCAATGTAGACTTACACTGACTAGATAATAGTACGACACTAATATATAAACCACCAAGAACGCTGATTGTTGATTTAGTTTTCTGCAAAGTTTTATCGACTAAATTACATTTACAAACTTTGTAAATAAAACCTCATACTTTCATAAATCAAATACATCTTTAGAGCTAAAAATATTTATCCAACCGTTTCATTTTCATCACATGAAGTTTTAAGCTCTTTTGTAAAAAAAAAACAAAACAAAAACGATTAACAATTATTTGATCTTACATACCTCATTAACTGCTGTGCTACAACTTTCTCCAAAACCTAATAAAAATGTGCTTGGTTCCATTCACTGTTCAGAAATGTACATGTGAAATACATTTGGCTACATTTTGGGAGTCAGGGCAGCAAATTACTTTAAGAAATAAAAACAGCCTAAAACTGTTTTTTAACCTTGAGCAGAATGACACTGATCTCAGACACACCTTTTCAGAGCATGCGAGGACTTATTTCAGGACTGGAAATGCTAACAATAGCACCTCCCTATATTTATCACTTTTGAGTAAGCCACCCACACTTTTATTTTTGAATCTGACTCTTAACTGTGAGAAAGCTCCAACTGGCATTATTTATCACATGCTGTGTCGTACAAAACGCACACAAACTTATTGCCAAATTAATTTTACAGCAATGCATAAACATAAAGCCAGCAAACACAGCTGCATGGTCATATAAATAACCTGGCTGAAAAACAAGTTTTTATGTTTTTATGTATCCATGATATACTAAATCGCCTACAAAGACACATGGATATACAACACACACAAACACACATACACACAAATACACTTTTTTTTTTTTGCTTCCTGTCAGATGGGATACCAGATGCCTTTTCACAGACCGGTGACAGCAGTAGCCCTGTTGGTCAGCTGTGACACACTCATACGTATCAAACACACACGTGTGCTCATACACACACAGGCTACATTAGCACTGTCACATTCTAGATATGTTAGTTAGTTTCTGTGGCTTTCATTGAACTTTCTTACATAGCAAAAAACAATAAGGTAAAAATATAGGAACCAGAGTGACAGGGATAAATAAAATAAGAAAATATAGATATATCAGTAGCACTGGTGGATTAAGGAGCTGAGAGACTGTCGAGAAATTGGAACAGATTGCAACAAGAGGAGACAACCTCCTTTAAAGCTACAAGAAACTATAAAAAGCTGTGGTGCTATAGGTCATCATCTCTCGTGTATTTCGTGTCAGACTCCAGATGTTGCATGTCCCAATGACAGATGTCGTTCATTTGCACAGTTAGCAAACAATTAAAATATGGGCACAACTCACAATATGCTGCGCCCCACAGTTCATAGAAACTGTCAGTGAGCTTAAAGGTGTCCTGTTCATTCAGTAATTCTGAGTGCAAAATCCAAAGATAAAGACTGCATCTGTTTTCTTAAATGCTAGCAAATGTGGAAAATCTCTGTAGTTAAACCTGGCCCTCACTTATTATGTGTTGGGGAGCAAACAATTAATTAATAAAGCATATTTAAAATAAATATACACAATAAAATCCCAAAGTATACAAAATTTGTTTGACTTCTTTCAAGCATGAAAATGCACTTTAAAAAATAAATATAAAGGTACTGAAAATAAAGATAATAAAGGGCTAGAAAAATAAACTGTCATCTGTGGACTAATATGAATAAAGCCTCACTTGACTGAAACATTTGTGGAGGCAATGGATGTTAAGTAGCAGCCAGCTTTGCATTCCCCAAAGCAATGCCAGTCTTGAAGCCTTACACTATACTCTACTACATACGGTCATAAT
Source organism: Haplochromis burtoni (assembly GCF_018398535.1). Classification (NCBI taxonomy): domain Eukaryota; kingdom Metazoa; phylum Chordata; class Actinopteri; order Cichliformes; family Cichlidae; genus Haplochromis; species Haplochromis burtoni. The sequence goes on from NW_024582362.1 coordinate 6,832,577, forward strand.
GTCAATCTCAGGGAAAGGGATTGGAAGAAAATGAGGCCAGTGAATAGACAAGGAAGGGCAGTGAGAAAGCAAATGCCAGTGTTACTTAGCCAGTGGGTTAATTCTTAATTACAAATGCACAGCTGTTAAACCCAAATAATTAATATTTAATAATTTAGACTTAATAGACCACTGCAGAAAGCAAATGATTAGATGGAATATGCATAAGACTATATATAAGTTTATACAAGAAGAAAGCTAAAAGTAGAGACGGGGAGATGTAATTGGGAATTTCAGAGAAGAGTTTGTGTGTGTGAGAGAGGGCAAGAGAGAATGAGAGGAAGCAAGCTTGAGAGGACAAGAGAAGGAGGGTGATAATAACACAATGACCTTGTATGCTGCTTGGCAGCAATCAAGAGCTTGTACTAAGGCATGTGAGTGTGAGTGTGGTAACATTTGCCTTCACTTTCACTAATCAGCCTCTTGTTTCACATCTCAACTTTCTGTCTTTCCACTTAATCCTGCTATTCACACAGGCTCTTCTCAAATCAAAGTAAAAAAAAATAAAAAATAAAATAAGGCAATAAGCTCAAACATATGCAAGCATGCACACACTCTGTTGCCACCTCAGAGTGAAGACACACATTCAGCAAAACACTTGACTTATAAAGCTGAATGCTGTCAAACATCCTCTGTATTTCTCTCTGCTTCTTTTTCCCGCGTCGGTCTGTTTCTCATGTGGTAAGTGTTTTCAGTGTATGATTGCAATCAGGTTAAAACAGTGTTGTCTTTGATGAGCTGACAAGAAGCAGCACTCAGCAAGCCTTTCTTTATCTGCTCGGGCCAATACATCTAAACAAACACACATTGAGACACAATACATGCTCAGGAAGCGACACGTTGATTTTTGTGCAGGCGCGAATGGACAAAAACACTGATTAAAAGGAGACACGTAAAAGGATGCACTGATCAGTTTTTTTCTGGGGCAAGGACATTGTACCGGCCACTGTCCAATATTCTGCAAATTTAAGGCTGACACACACACATCGACACACCAGCAACCACACTTACACAGACTTGTCTGCTCTAGAAACATAGATATGTAATGCTTCACTAAACTCAATGTCCTTATGGGTATAACATCAAGTGACCAACAGACAGTGACATCATACTTCAAGCTTGTGTGCCTGTGAGTGCATGTGTCTGCGCTTTTTTTCTTTTCTCTTTCCTTGTCCTTATACCCCATCCCTCTCTGACTAGTTCCCTTTAGACATTTGACAGACAGTTTCCTAGGAGCCTGGTGGTTTGGGGGAGAGAGGAGATGATTGCATGAATTCATGAATAAATGAGAATGTGACTTGTAAGGGAAGAATGAGACCTGTTAGGCCTCAAGTGGTGATGTTTTATTAAACAGCCTTCATTTGTGCAGCTCACTGCGAATTAGTTAGCTGCTGGGTCACAACCTGGTGATGAGCAATGCCAGAGATGACAAATTGCATGGCTGTTGTGTCTATAAAAATCTGTGAATGAGAAAAACGGTAAATAAATAAATAAAATAAAATAGTGATTTGGGGTAACGTTTTCAGACAGCAAGCTAGCAATTGCTGACTTAACCCCAGAGTCATCGAACCTTCATTTCAGCGGTAGGTTTGCTGAAGACCTTTGGCAGCACAAGGTAAAATCATGTATTGTGGGTAAACTGCCGCTGCCAATACTGGAGATTTCATTACCACCAGAGAATTTCACAGTGAAAAGGCTGCATTGAAATTTCTTGAATAACAGCAGCATTTGGAGCTTGGGGATTTAGACGTTGACAATAGAAAATATTTTATGCCTTCAAGTAACAGGAAATGATGAACTGTATTTGTGAGTACAGCAGTATAATTCAACATTGTTGGGCTGTTTTTAACATAACCTTGCAACAGTGGAAAAGTCAGTCAGTCACTTCTGTACACATGCAGTTATTCTCTGCTGCATTTCTCATAGCTTTTATTCTCATTACCAAACTGACTTCTGGAAATGAGCGCTTGCGTATGTAGCGGAATATATGTAAGCATATTGTTTTCATGTTCAATGCAATTCACAGAAACGTGCATTGTGATATGCGTCATAGCTGAGAGAAGCAACCATGTGCAGTTTTTCATAGAGAGGAAGCGGATTAGATGGTGACTAATGGAAGTACTGAGAAGTACTAATTATAATAATCTGAGAAGATTTGTCCAAATGGAAACTTTTTGGATACAGCTGTCTTCAGCAGTTGCTTCTCCCCTCAGCCATTTCAGAGGAGGCAGCAACAGAAACTGTAGTCATGGTCCACTGCATTCAAGGTGAGCCCATGAGTAAGGATAGCATCTCCTATTGACATCCGAAGCCTCTGCATCGACCAGACTTTGACTGACAGGCCCAGAAGCCTTGACTTCATCCTATCTACCTCACGCTCAGACCTAGGAAGCCAATAAAGCTTGTCTAAATTTAAACTTCAGAACCAACAGAGAGATAGGGTAAATAGTTAAAGGGAAGGTTTTCCAATCACCAAAAGTAACAAAAAAACAAAAATTTATGCCTGATTCTGAAGAGATTCTGTAATTACAAATTAGAGGGATGGATCAACATAGGCGTAATAAGAAAGCAGAATTGGTACAATACTGGCATTTTTTTGAGTTTGGCTTTTGACAGCCATGTCTACGGGTAGCATAGGGTGACACAATCCTAGATCAATCTCTCCTAGTGACAGTCATTGTTTACTTTCAAATTATTCGGCCGTCAAGTAGAATTAAAGGTTAGACTTTGAGTAGAATAAAATTTGACACAGCAAAGCATCCGAGAGCAGAGACACTAACATGTAGTTACAGAGCATTAGCATCATTAGCTTTTTCATTTTTTTTTTCATTAGATTTTTCAGCACTGATCTACCGAAAGAGTTGCTATAGAGTCACACAATTTCATCTGATAGCCGCTCAACCCAAATACAGTCCAACAACATTAGTTCTGTCCAACAGCACCTGGATTATAAGTCAGTGAATATGGTCCAGATATTACAAGAGTCTCAGCATTAATCCTCCCAGTTCACCATTTTTTGACACGTTCTCTCAAAAAGGGTCACCTGCCTTTAGCCCTTCATTTTTGTTCTTTGCGCTACAGACATACTTCATTTTTACATTTTTATTTTACAAAATTGAGGCTGAAAACGTTTAACTACACAAGCTCTGTAACACAGCTTTTATTAAAACTGCCTTAAACTGGTAGGATTGTGTCAATGGCCAGGACAGCATAAATCACCACTTACATAATTAACTAACTGTAGTCCTTCTCTGTATTTGTGACAAACAACATCAACCTAACTGAATTACAGAATAATTATGCAACACTTCTTAGACGTGAATTACAGCAACAGCAGGGTGTTACGCGAGGCAAATTAAGACAGACTTCAAAATATGGCTGTACTGTCGTGAAAGCATTTAAAATGTGGAGTTTAATGCCAAGTACCAGAGGAAACAGACAACAGGGGAGACTCATGCATGACACTGAATCACAGACAGGGAAGGGCAAAGACAGGAAGAGTCAGGAAACGGGGGAAGCAGAGATAGAATTTCACAGTGCATGTCTGTCTGTGTGAGATGACTATTTATAAAAGTCGGAGCTCAAAACATGATGCGGTATGACTCGCAGTGAATTTTATTCACTGGTTAATCTGCTTACAGACCACAGACATTCCTTCCCCGAGCTGTTTTCTGTATCTTAGTCTCTCCAGCACGTTTATCATCACAGACATGTATACCTTGGGATCATCAAAAAAAGAAGCCTTTTTGTAATGACATTCTTACTTCTTTATCTTGAATATAAACAAACCTTGTTTTTTAGTGCAGCAGAGATTGCCTGCCGCCACACAACCTGTTATGAGGATATCATTAACAGTGAAAAGGTTCCAGACTTCCTTCCTCCTTCTCTACCCTCCTCTAGCGAGCTGTTATCGATATCTCAGGGGTTTGTAAAAGGACAGAAAAAAACTGTGCACTTGCTTGCTAGCTGTCAGCCTTATGATCCACCAGGGCCTCTTCCCCCTCATAGAGCAGGTGACCTAGTGGGATGGATTTTTGAATGCGTGATTAAAGATGAGCTCTGTTGTGCTAAGTAACAACGGAGACAGAGGTCAAATTGAGCATGAGGGGGCCCTACTGAATTTAGTTTGGTATTCTGTGTGAATGCGCTTTATGGTTTTGGAAGGTTTTGTGTATTTTTGTGTTTGAGTGAATGGGTCTGCTTTATCTCTGAAACTGTTAAATCTACTTGTATGAGCTTGCACATGTCTCTGCTATCTCAGGACTAACCAGGTGTAACAAAGAGGCCAAATGTAGAAAAACAATGGTGAGACAAGTGCAGATACCCACAGTCCAGCTCAACATGAAACAAGTGTGGAATCACATAAAAATCCAACGCACACACTGACAAAGGGTAAGAAAAGTGCGAAGCGAGCAGACACGAGATAACGAAAGATGCGAGTGAAGGACAACAGATGAAAGAAAGGTATTGGCTCTCTCATGTTTTATCACAGGAATCGATGTACAAGTTGCTGGTGAGAGCTGCTTATAGGAAATCTTTTAGGCTGCTAACATTCAGATCCCCACTTATGACAATTCACAGTTTGAGCAGCAAGATAATGTAATGTACCTTTTGTGCAGCTGATACCAAAAATATGAGAAAATTCAAAAATAGACATGGTCCTATATAATCATGCATTACAGGACAGTATTTATAATACATATGTTCCCACATGAAGTGATCTAATCTAGTGTATTAACATAATGTATAAATCTTACTATAGTGCACTTAAACTCTGCCTGTCCATGAAATCACGAGTTCAGCAGACAAAAACAGCACACGGGTAAATCTCAGTAGTTCTGCATATTATATATTAGCATATTTTATTTCTGAAAGTGGAGAACTCAATCAAATTGTGCTGTGGATGATGTGACTGCATCAAAAAATGTCCCTAGTTAAAGGTTTTAATTTGAATGAGGGATTACAAAAAAATACTGGCAGCTCCCAGTGCTGCCTCTCAGCCTCCTCGTAGACGCACGTATCATATTAATGTAAAAATCCTAGGTGATTTTTAGAAAAGTTGACCTCTGACCTTGAGGTCAAGGCCACTGGGATTTCTGTACCTATGGTATGGATTTAAAAATCCTACGTCGTCTCATGCTCAAGTTATCACATTCACAAACTCGGGTGTCCATGCTGGCAGGATGACAATACCCCATACCCCCTGTGTGGCATAGCTGCATAAGCATAATTCACAGACACTATGTTTCATCAATATTGCCAATGTCATACTGGAAAATAACTAGCTGACCACTGAAATTCCATATATCCTAGATGTTTGCCTGTGTGTAAGCACACATCTATGTGTTTCTTTTTCTTTTAAGCAGCGAGGGGTGCAGTGTTGTGTTACTATTTGCTACTCCTCTAGTAGAATATTAAATTCTCAGTGGGAGGCATATTGGAAAAAAAGATGATATCAGCTCAAATGTGTATTATCTGTGTTATTATCTAACACCTTATGTGGGTGTTTAAATTTAATCTATACATTTTTTGCCTAAACATATTTGAATCTGTATTTGCATGAACGCTTGTATGCGTGCACGTTATTAAGTTTGTGCGTGTGGGTGTATGCACTGCTGCAATGTGTGTTTCAACTACACCAGCTAGTTTGTAGTGTTCATTCCCTCAAGGTTAAAACAAGATTGATTCCTGCTACAAGTGTGGGGCTTTAAATTCCACTTTAAGCAAGAATTTGAACGCAAGGTGGGCCTATTCACCTTTTTATCATTGCAGACATGCAATAACAATTGATGCAAACAAAAAATAATAACCCCCCCCCCCCCCCATAAACATGCACTGCATTACATCTTACACGTCTTAATAAAATATGTCAAAAGGGACACTTGACAAAACACTCCTAAGAATAAATAACATTCTTTGTTGGCATTCTTTGCAAGAGTCATACAAGTCATGGCTGCTGAGGACAACTGTGACTGAATGTTATCATTCAAGTGGAATGTGAAATAGTTGTGCAAGTAAAGAAGATGAACAGCCTTGGTTTGGTGAATAGTAAAGTTTTCTGACAAACACTAATTCACTAAAACTTGACTGTATGAAGAACTACATTCACTAAGCCAAAACGGTTGCAGGCGCTGTCATGGCCAACCGAGACCACTTAAGTCACTAAATAAGAAGTAAAACCACAATTAGACGAACGAATGAAAGACACATACAATATCAATACCAAGAAAAGACAGAAAGAAAGTTTAATTTTTTTCCTTTTGCTGGCTGAAAGATTCTTTCCTAAAGCAGCTTTAGTGTAGGTGTGTGGTATGTAGAGCAGCTTGAAAGATCCTTGCATCCTCACATATCAAATTCTATCCACACATTCACATAAACATGGGAATTGCACACACACACAACAAACATATTCCATTAAAATCTCTCCCGAGGCCATAAACAGAGCCATGCTGGAAAATAACTGATATACTGTACATGCTAGGAGCTGAAGTAAAAAATTGTCACAGACAGCGTACCTGTGACTAGCTCTCTGATTTCCACATCTCCGGTCTTCCTCAGCAGGCGGACCAAGGCAGGAATCCCCCCGCAGTTCTTCAGGGTTACTTTGTTCTCATCATTGGCCTTGCCATACACCAGGTTTCTCAAGGCTCCGCAGGCGCTGCGATGGACCTCACTCATCCTGTGGTCCAGTAGATCAACGAGCAGCTGGATGCCTCCCTGTCTGCGGATCTGAGTATCAAAGAAATCGAATCAATCAAATCTGTCGTAAATGAATAATATATATTAATAAAAATCAGCAGCAAGAAGTATTGTAGAGAATATTTTTTTCAATGCTGAAATTTTAATATCTTGTACTCCTGATGGCTGGTTATTTATCTATGCAAGTAGCTACTTCGTACACAGTGTGTATAATGTGTGTTTGTGTGCGCATGTGTGTATACAGCCTCCAGTGTCTGTCAGTCCTGCCAATCAGATTAACAGCACAATGTGGGCTAATTAAATATACTAATGACGGGGCTTTAACAAAAAATGACACTTAATTACACTGATTAGGGAAGAATAAGCTTGCTTGTGTGTGCCTGTATGTTATAGAATCTGCACGTTACCCGGCACTTTTTCTGTGTGGTTGCCCTCCCTTCTTAGGTTTTTGTTTCCTTTTATCACATTTTTTTTTGCATATGATAATTGATATGCATGAACAGTTCACTTATGAATTGGAAAACTAACGTTAAATTTTTATCTTAATGACTAAAAGATGAAAGGCAATCATGGCAGCCTCCACAGATTCAGTGACTAGTGGTTGTTTATCCTTTTTAAGAAGGCGTGTAACACACACATTCCAAAACCATGCATCTGTTACCTTGATTTATTTTAAATGTGTATTTCAGCCACCAAAAGGCAGGCATAGCAGGGAAAAATTAAATTAATTGAACACTTCTGTAAACTGTACATGACGACTCACCTAACTGCACAGCAAATCTGTACCCAGCTACACTGCTTGCCTTGTGTCTGCTACTATTTTTGCCTTGTAAATACACATAAAGAGAAACATGCTTAGCCACAGTTTGAGAAATAAACAAAGTCAATCAGTTTAGATTTATGATTATATCTCGATTCTGTGAGAGGGCGAGGCAGTCAGGACTGTTAGCCCAGTAGGGATCACAATGAGGGCACTCTGGCGTTACACATAATGCCTTCCCCCCATGGCGCGACACATATTGCTCTCTCCCTATGCTGGTGGTTTTTAAACCTCCCACATCACTTCTCCACTGCAGGGATCTTCATCAGCCTTAGGGGGCCAAAGAGCTTAAATCAGCCTGTGTTTGGTCCAGTCGACAGGGGTGTTGCGCTAATCACTAGAAACAGGCTGCTGAGATCTCCAGGAGACTAGTCGAAACAAGGATGGAGCAACTAGTGTGTGAGACAGAGAGAGAGAAAACGAGAGAGAGAGAGAGAGTGTGTCCCTCATGCTTCCACTTTTATTTAATCTCTTGAGCACTGCAACTGACAGACTTACTCAACCAGATAACTCCAGTTTTTCACAGTTAGATGCATATCCAGACTTTTTGAAACCCTTTAATATTTTTCAGCACGTTCTCCTCTAAACATGGGACATTAAATATAGAAAATACTTCATTAGTAATGCCTGCTTCATTGTGAAGCACCAGATGGATGGATTTTACTACGCAGACGAGCAATAAGACATGAATGGATTTCCAAGGCTTTTTTTTGTTTCATTTTTTGGCTCTCGCACACTCGCACTCATACTTTTAGCATGATTAAGTCAAAAATAGGTGTGCACACAAGCGCAAGCAATAACCAATGATAATAAAGATGCACATAAGAAGAGAGAAAGCGAGAGTGAGGGTGACACAAGAAAGAGAAAGCATGAGAAATGGAGGGCAAAGAGGATGTGGGTGTTTCATGACACAGCAGGAGTTTATCGAGCAAAATGACTTTGCTTATCTATTCAATTAAAATGGATTAAGGAAGGCAGTGAATGGCAAAATAACCTTGCTAGATTGGCCATACAATTTCCTCAACCTGATTTGCTGCCCCTCTTACGCCCTCTAGACCCCACCTCTGCTCTTCTTCCCCTCCTCCTGTTCCCCTTTTCCTTCCCCATGCTAATTCGTGCACCTCTCCCTGTTTGTGTTTATGTCACACTTAATCTGTTATTCCACTTTGTATTGCCTCTGAGCTACATACAAGGCTTGGCAATACCTCTGTGCCTGCTCCTCATGTAAAGAAGATTAGAAGCGCTGATTGATTTGTCTTTGTCTCACGCTCTTCTGCGGTGGACACGGCTATTGGTAACCCATAGCGACAGTTTTGCCGTGGTAACAGTTAGCAGTGGTGACAGCTGAGATTGTGAGAATCAGAGATGCTGCCAGCATGAAAGCCGGCAGTGGGATACATGGGTGCCACGCACCTGAGACGGTGTCACGTGAAGCTTAACAAGCGTTTATGACTAACCACATATGGAACTTCAGCATTAACCACTAGCTCCAGACAGGGTGCATGTGAGTGTGCAGACAGAGAGGAGATGTGTCACACCTTTTAACCGTTTATGTATTCACACACAGAGGCAAGCATACACACATACAAGGGGTTGTGTTGTCTTCACTTGACACTTAGCCTAGGGCTAACTGCAATTTAGAGCCTTCCAACCTTTGGTTAATTGAGTTTTTGGCCCAGGGCTAACATTTCCCTCTTGAGAATTTTAAACTGGGCCAAATAAACCATTAACCTATGGCTACCTAATATTGTTCTGAGGCAGGGACACAGCTAATTCTCATAGAGTTATCAGCATAAAAATTCACAGCTGTGAAAATGTACTGTAACAAATATACTGGAGGCTTTGTTGTATGACGAGGTAGCTAACAGAGAAAACAGAGCAAACACTATTCCTCACAGCAGCAATGTATGTGTTATTAATTAGGTTGTGCCCAGGACTTAATAAAACTACCTTAAAGCAGATGTATATTAAATTTGAAGGATACTTTTTGAAAGCAAATAACAGAGGGTGGCTCTGTTAGGTAACTTAATAGAAACCTTATAAAATGTTAACACATTCTTTAAAAATTAGAGTGAATTATAGAGTAAAATGTTTTTAATTAAAGTATGTTGCTGGTACTTTTGCAACACTTCAATCAAAATGTGATTAAAGCGTCTTTCAGCTTTACTTCAACGGTTTTAATAAAAGTATTCGATTAACTGTATAGGAACTGCAACCATTTTCAAAAGGAATGCACCAGCCAGTTCAACAACATCAACAGGCTTGGAAGTCCACAGATGGCAAATACAGTGGTTGATTGCAGAATTCTTTCCTTGGTTAAGAAAAATCCTTCACAACCTCTAACCAAGTCAAGGATGTTTTCAAAGACTCTCAAAGTCTTTAAAGTTGGCTCAAAAGATGCCTTTATGAATGTTAACAGATAACAACTCGTTATAGTCAGTAACAGAAATGCATTAAACTATGCCAGAAAACATCTAATAGATAATGGCCAAAAACATGCTCCAAAAGCAACACAAGAGTTTCTTAAGGCAAAGACATGCAGTAGCCTTCAATGATCAGTGCCTGAACTGAACCCACTGAACCTGTACAAGCAGTATTTGAAGGTAGCTGCAGTAAAGGCTTGGCAGTGGCGGAGCATAGGGCTGGGTATCGTCACTGATTTCTAGAATTGATTCAATTCCGATTCACAAGGTCCCGAATCGATACGATCCACGATTCGATTTAATTCGATTTAATTCGATTCGATTCGATTTAAATCTGGGAAATTTTGACAGTCAGAAATATTATAATTCAGATCAGTACATTTACATATTTTTGTATCTATAAAAAGGAAGCTGACACACGCAAGACTTTATCACAGGTGTGAGCGTCACAGCAGATGCCTTTGTGTCAAAGTAGCTGAAGATAAAGCACAGAAAAACATGAAGGTGATTTTCCTGGCCTGGGATTTTATAAAAATATTCTGCAGTACATCAAAAACGAAAGAAAACCATTAATCAACATATGAACATTACCTCTGAAGTTACAGCGGTTTTATTAGAGACATGGTTAAGCGTTTTGCATTTTGAATAATTTTAAAAAGTTTAAATTTGTTCAGTATTGAACAGCAGAAATGAGGTTTTCTTTTCGGAAAATGTAAAAGGGAAAAAACAGCGGCTGACAGCGCTGTAAACAACAGTAGACTGGTGCGTAACAAGCAAGCGAATAATGAAGAAAGGGAAACTGTTCTTGAAGTACAGAGAGAGAGAGAGAGAGAGAGAGAGAGAGAGAGAGAGAGAGAGAGAGAGAGAGAGAGAGAGAGAGAGAGCTGTGCATTGCGGTGGAAGCAAAACAGTAAAAGTCAGAGTGAATTCATGACATGTTTATGTGAAGCGTTTGGATCTTCTTTTGCTGCTGGTTCGGTCAATATTGTTTGGAGAGAGATCAAACTAACAGCTTTAGAATCGGCTCAAAGGGCGTGAACACAAAGCGCGATTCAAAGAATCAGCGCGCTGTCGGCTTTCAGCCCCGACCGTGAGAAAGGCGACATCTAACTGATTCTGATCCGCGGGTCGCGCTGTGTGTTTAAGTCTATGTGCAGAATCCGTGTACCTGCTCTCATTTACTGTCTTAACTGTTTGGTGGTTCTTGAAATTTTGTGAGATGTCACCAGAGATTCTGGCATTTCGGGCAAAATAAATTTATATAAAAAAAATCGATTCAGGATTTTAATGAATCGATTTTACGTTATCCAAGCCAGAATCGATTTTAATCGATGAATCGATTATAAAAACCCACCCCTAGCGGAGCATCTCAAAGGAGGAAACACAGCGTTTAGTGATATCCATAGGTTCTTGCTAAATCCCTTGAAGTAAAGCTGAAAGTCTGCACTTTAACTACACGTACATACAGTTTGATTTAAAACCAACTTATTAACCTAAATGTACATAAGGGGGAAAAGCTAAGTGGAAAATACGCTGTGAAGAGGGACAGAAACATATACTACTTCTGCAGCATCATTAAGAATCATTTGCTGCATTTCTCATCTTCCACATTCATGTCTACTGAACAGATATTTACAGCATTTGTAGAGTTCACGGCCTAAAAATCTAAAGCCTGATTCTTTTGAGGCTGAGAAATGACAAAGAGTCAGGGGTCACATTCGTCCCCCATCAAGCTGCTTGTTGGATAAATGGATATTGATATGGCTGCAACCCAAAATGAATTACTGATGTAACTAAAGCTCAGATTGAGACTGTGAGCCTGTGTTTTGCATACCCAAAGGAAATCTATTAGCTGCCATGTCAATGGTTCTGTTTTAATTCACTCTGTGGGAAATATACAGCATATAACTGGTTGTAGGTGTGAATTTAGTTATGCGTGTGGATGATACAGCATTTGTACTGTGTATGTGTCTAAAGATGCTATAAATGATGCTGAAGATGAATTTGGCAAGCTGCCTCTGCAGTCTAGGCTGCAGCCAGACCTCCATCTACCTTATCAAACACAGACACACACGAAACACAGCCTCTCTCTCTCTCTTTCACTTTCTGTATATCTGACTTCTCTTTCCTGCTCGCAGTATTTGTGTAGGAAAAAGAAAAATATCCATGCATATAACTGTAAATTAAAACATGCTCACACTGACACATCTAATCTAAAATATCCACTCATACCTGTGTTGAAACATTTGTACACAAGCACATATAAATGTCATCGACCAAGAAACAAAACATTGTGTCATCTTATGTACCAGTTCCAAGATATCATAGGGAAATATTTTCTTGTTTTTTCGCCAATATTTTTCTTCTTTCTTTCTAAAAACTTCTTTTTTTCTGGTTTCTGTTTCTATCTTTCCACTTGTATTTGCTGCTACAGATTATGTCTTTAGCAATGAATAGGAACCATACTGTGGCTGTATTCAGCTGCTCACTGTGACTGAAAATACGAGAATATAAGCCTCTTAATCCAGAGTCATACCAAATAGCTGCAAAAAGCATTTACTTTCACATACATGTCACTGTATGTCTCAAGAACCAAGTAAATACTACAATGCAGGACTTCCTGTACATTATCTTTCTAAAACAATGCTTCTAAAACTTTATATGTATATAAAGTGAGGCAGGAAATCACAACTTAATGCAATAATATTTCAAATGACAAAAAAAATCACAAGGTTCCTTTTCACTATAGCCAAAAAGAAGAAATTTTAGTGCTGTCAAGTAATGTCTTAAATCACCTGCTACAACAATACAAAATTAAGTAGTTATTATTTTGTTAGAGAAGCTTTTAATTTCCTAAATGCCAGTAGTGATTTTGGAGTGACACACACAGATTAGACAATATAAAATGAATAGACAGTTATAAAAAGCTGTGATTTCAACTTTTTGAATTTAATAGTCAGTATAATTTCTGGAAAAAGAAAATCAATACAGAGCTTTGAAGTAAATTAGGGAGCACAAAAAAAAATGTGACTCGCTAAAACATTCACAGCTCATTGTCCTTTAGTAGTCTGCCAAATTTGAGAAGCAGAAAATAGAATGTATAAACTGTGTCTTTGTTACACAACCTAACCTTCAACATTGAAAACAAACAAAACCGTGACCTTAATTGTTAACGAAATTTATATCCTACTACTCCTGTCAGGATATTCTGGTATCAGATAATCCTACAAACAAACACAAATCCATCCATGTGACATACATGTAATATTGCTAACGTAATTGGGTGAGTTCCTATGAAAATGTGACGTACATGTGAGGTAAAAAAATTATGACAGGAAATGTGAAGTAAAGGCGAAATACAAAAAAAAAAAGACAGGAATTTTCCCCTTGCACTAAAATCCTGGCACTACTCTGCAAATAAACGTTTCTTCTGATTGTTAATTTGAATTCACCGACACATAAAATTACACTTGTAATCATGCAACGCACTCATCCTGATATAGACCTGTCTACTTCCCTGCTGGGTGATTGGAGAAGTCAAAATGAACAAATAATGTGGACGAAAATCCAGGAAGTTAGCAGTGCCATTATGTTTCCTGTGGTTAAAGAGAAGAAGGGACTGTCATGGACAAAACTCCATCAAATGAAACCTCACCTCTCTTTTGAAATACAGGCACAGACCGGGTCATAAAAAAAGCCCATGTGTGTAACTGGATTGAAGTAATGCTAATCAACGTGCGCCCCTGCTGGTCTTTGTCTTTGCTTCAAAGCGTTAATAACACATTTTTCTTTTTGTCTGCTGATAAGCAGGAGAGAATACAATTGACAATTTAATGCCACTTCATGTGTTTGGAAGCCTTTGTAATAAAGCAAAGATAGTCATACAGACATTTTAAACTCTCGCTTGTTTAAAATGAAAGAAAAAAGTCACTTTCTTACAACTCTGAAGATGAGAAAAGATACATAACTGACAACAAAAGAAAATGTTATTAAACATCCAAGCTAATCATAATGATACTAATAGTAATTATGAAGCAGTGACAGTTATGATCATTTATTTTATATTTACCTTTGATTGAAATGAATTGATTTATCATGAAAATTAGTTTTTATAATATTATGAGATGAAAGGAAAAAAATATGAGTTATGAAAACCTGGAGGAAGTAAGAATTTTCCTCTGTTTCTATGTAAAACATTATGTAACCAATATGAGTTGAGCTAAAAGTTGTCCATAGTTACCTGACCTTAACATAGTATGCTGCTAATATGGATGTTGAAAATACTGCTCTGGAGGTTCAGCAGCAAAACATCTCGTAACAACAACAACAACAACAACAAAATTCCCAATTAGTTTGTATTTAAAGCATTTTTAAAGCTCACAGAGCTTCTTTGACAAGGACGACTGTTGTTCTGGTTAAAGCCACTGAACTCTAAAAGGTAATTTTAGCTGGCAGAGGACCGCTTTCTGCCTCATGAGTTTATTTTGTGTGTGTGACTGGTATTTTAACACGTTATTTTTGAATCAGACTAATATGTTAAACACCAGAGGCACCCAGCAAATCCCAGTTTCTCCAAGGTAAACTTTGTGTCTGTGTGTGTGTGTTTGTAAGTGGAGCCTGGTAGGTTGAATGCGACAAACGTAATGGCTCTGGTAAAATATCAAATAATGGCTGTATGGTGATGCGGAAAAAAACCTTGAACTAACCAAACTAATACTTTTATGTTCTCCTGAACTAAAAACTTGATGAAATACTAATAAAATCTTGCTATTCTTTAAAGGCGCTAATGTAATCAGCTCTGGAAAAAATGTAATGCTAAAAGCTAACTATGAATTATAGAAACTTTAAGACTTAACCGTTTGCTTCTCTCTGACTCGCTACGCTCGTCTTATATTTTATTACAACCGAATTCACTTTGCAGTCTTTGCATGTACATGTTGTCATGTCCCTGTTGTCAGACAACAGAACATACAGGGGGAAAAAATGAACATACTCAACATATTTACCAAGCAGTTACTCTGAACTGAAATCTCGATTCCTGCAATTTCAGTGTTATCTGACAAAATTTGCATTCACATAAGTTACAAACAAAAACTGTACTGAGATTTTGGTTGTACTTAAGTAATTAACAGAGTCTCATTCAGGTCTGTATCAATATGGGTGTAGTTTACTGAAATCAAGCTCAAACCCAGAGGTACAAAGGTATGGTTTAAAAAACGATTTGGATCGAAACTTGAAATACACATAATGGCAACACACATTACAAGTAGTATGTCTTAAAGTGGTCAAATGTTAGAAAAAGCGGACCTTTAAAGGACAGCTGACCAAAAAAACCCCAAACAAACTAATATAGTGATTTTACGTGTTGTGGATCATGAGAGGGTGATGAAGAGTAGGGGCAGTGCATCACCTCTTGATAGTGACTTATGCAATTCCCTTGGACTTGGTCTCCAGTGGTCTCCCACAGTCCCAGTTCCTGACTAACATTATTAGTGTGCTATTAGCTTTGTACGGTGCCAAACACTCCAGTCTCTATGTGTGTGGCATTGAGCTGTAGTCTTTCTTGTAGTCAAAGCTCAGGCTGGTCTATCTGGTCTTACAGTCCTAGTGTAGTGCTGTGTTATCCAGGAGCTGGTGCTTTGGTGTAATTTACAATGCCCTACTACGCCCTAGGCTGTGCTCATGTATTAACTCATGTGCCTCGTGTGATTCGTGTGTGTTGCTATAATTCCAGTCCAGATGAGTACCTGCTGTTAGTAGTCCCACTACTTCAATTTGTACTGCCACGCGCTTATGGAGTGGTGTTCTTCTTTTTCATCCACCAGGTGTAGATCGTGCTAAGTCCTGGTGCCGTCCAGCTCTTCATTCCTCCAACAACAACTCATTGAGGAATGTCTGCCTTTGTGATGCTGACTGGCTCTTGCTCTAGGTGCTGGTGTTATGTGCACCTTTTTCTCCCAGATATTCTTCTGGGAGAACATCTTCAGCTCTGGTAGGTCTGTCCTAGTTGTTATCCTAGTCTTTCCTATTATTCTCTTGCAACTAAGAGTGCATCCTGGTAGCATCCTTGGAAAAGGCCACTCATATTTTTCCTCCTGCGTCTCTGGTCAGAGCTGTAACATTCGTTTGGCAGTTTCTAGAGCCTCATCTTATACTTTTCTCATGATGCCTTTCTACACTTCACTTAACCAACTAATATCCTTTGAGCTTTTCTGATTTTAAATTCCAGCCTTCTTCTCCACAAAGGGCTTTCTCTACACGCATTCTTGATCATATACCCAAGTCCTTCTAGGATTACTGAGGCAGGGGTATCTAATAGCTCTGTGATACGAGTAGTGTGGATGGTGAGCAGAGCAGTGGTCACATCTGCAATAATCTCCTCTGATAGGACTTTGTCAGTGAACTGGGGGAGTTGTGCCCTTGGTTTGGTGGCTAACTTGAGTCTGGCCACAATCAGTAGTTTCCTCTGTTACTGCAGGTATTATCAGGTTCAGTTACACTGTTCTCTTCTATCAGAGTTGGCTTATTATGTTCATACAGCTCACTATTCTTCCCATTGTACTGTAGACTCTGGATCTCCAGCTTTAATGGTAGCTAGCTGTCCTCTACTGATGTTATAACATTGAGCTACCAGGTGTTTCTTGATCCGTGTGGATGCTGGTCATCTACTCATCTATAGTCCTGCATGATATCATATTATATCTATCTATATCTCTGTCTTTCTATCTATATCTATATGTGTGTGCGTGTGTACATGCGTGTGTGTTTGTGTGTGTGTGTGTGTGCATGTGTGTATGTGTACAAAAACACTACACTATTTGGCTTCAATATAGCAAATGGATCTTTAACCAAATTAATGTCCCATATCTGGCTTAGTGATCGTCAATCAACTTTGTTTTTCATTAAAGACTATTTAAGAAATACAGCTTAAGGCACATCTCACTGTGTTTCTTATTGCATCATATTTCACACACTGCATTGCTGTCATGTGCATTGTGCACATGTGGAAAAGTGGAAATGTATCTCGTGTTTGCAGAGAATATAAGTGTGTTTTTGTTTGATGTGATCCAAAGTACAGGCTGAATTCTCTTTTTGTGTAAACAGTGTTTAGCCACGCCTTGGACCCAACGCATGACAATGAAACAGACTTGATGAAGCCAGGCCAAAGATTTCGCTGTCAACGCAATGTTTTTTCACCATTGTTGGACACCTCTATTCAGGCATAATTGGATCCATTATAAAAGACACGAGCACTTAGGTTTCTTTCAGAGCTGCATGGGTGAGGGGAAGGGAGAGGAATCAAGTGTGATGTTTTTGTATGGAAGTGTGATTGCATTTCTGTATCCCTGCGTGTGTCTTTGTGTGGGTGGGTAAGTGGGTCGATGTGAATGAAAATTAGCCGCGTGCATGTTTACATGTTTAATTGCCTTTGATTTGCAGAAGGTTAATATTAATTTTTCTGTTTTGTATTGTGTTATGTCTATTTGCATATGTGCACACATTGTGCTGACACACATCACTTTACATCTGTGCATGAATGAGCATTACAGTTATATGGGATCACTTTTCATTAGGCTGCAGTTGCAGCTATTGACTGCTTCCACTGAAATTAATTTCATATAGAAAAAAAATGTCAATGTTCTCAACCGCGTGTACTTGTAAATTGATTCAGAGGTACTGTAGACTGTGGAGGGGTGTGTGAATTTGTGTCTGTTGAAGGAAGAGATGCAGATTTGAATGCATCTGCATGTGCCAATGCCACTGTTTTAGATTGCCACTAGCTTTATTAAAGGGTTTATTAGAGTGTTTCAAAGGGGCTTCACCGCAAAATTAGTTTTGAGAGGCAAACCTGCTGCTTCGGGACTAATTGAGCTTCATTACCTCAATAAATACAAGTCAGTAGAATGCACATCTTAAGAATGGTGATTGTGGCAAGCTTTATCAAGCAGAACATCAGTGTGAAACTGGTTAGCTATTGCATTATTTCTCAAAAGCATTCCTCTGAATAGGTTTGACAGCATCTTCTAGTCACAAATTATTCACCTGTTTTTTCAAACACATATTTTGATGGCTTTCATTATAAAAGTTACAATCATTCCCTTCTTTGCAACACTGATTTTAATCAAATTCTCACGTGATACTAAACCTGCGCAACACACTGATAGACACAGACAAGGACATACATATACGCACACGTATACACAAACCTCAGCTTTGATCTTGTTGTCTCCAAAACAGAGATGCTGTAGGTAGGCTGCAGCATTGGACTGCACCGATGGGAACTGGTGCTGTAACATCTGGATCACCTCTGGCAACTCTGGATCTCTCCACCCAAACTCTCTGCAGAATGACATACAGAGACACTTTTATTCCTTCAGCAGGTTAACAAAGTTTCTCACTGAAATGAAAATATTACCTAAAAGTAGTTCAATAAAATCAGAGACTTTTTTTCAGCCACAGATATTCAACCATGCATGTCAACGTTAATGCGGGATATAAAGAGAAAGTCAGATGGATCCAAAGGCAGAGCATGAATGAAAGAGAGATTTAAATGTCAAAATCCACTCTGCTCTGTTTTCAGTACAAGAAAACTCACTTCTAATGGGAGAAGGCTTTAGAAACTAAGCAACACAGTGGAACAAAAATGACACAGATCACCTGCTGAATGCCTAATTTGCTGAAATATCGTCATTTCCATTCAACACAAGTGCAGGAAATGAGAGAAAGTAAAGATAAGGCCACAAAGCTAAGCACGTGGCAATCATGAAAACTTTAATAAATGGATCAAAATCAACCACAAATGGTATTAGCATTTTAGCGTAATAAAAGACAAGCTGGATTTCCTTAGAATAACAGTAAATCTTTGAAACCTTTTGAGTTATTTCAGATGGATGATTTGGAGCATTGTCATAGCAACCATGTGTGACAATTTTTTGAGAGGTAACCAGCAAATGTGAAGATGCTAGGGATTATCATTTTGAAGGTCAAGCTGAAGGGCAGCAGCTTATTTGTACATTTGTATGGATGCGACAAAATACGAGTTAATACAAATAAAGAGGATTTCGGCAGAAGCATGAAGCGATGCATGCAGAGAAATTTTTAGAAAGCTTATAAAAAGAATCAAAAAGTGTTGCTAACTGCACAGGACAGCATTTCTGTTGCCTGCTTGCTGTCTGCAGTTTCAGTTATTTCCTATACTTTCCACCACTGGAAGTTTATACTCTCATGAACACACTAGACAAAGTGAAATAAATGTTTTGTCCCTCGGTAATACACAGGAAATGGTCTCCTTTATTGTATTATCCCCCTCTGATAATTGTTTTGCTATGGCCCCCCAAATGAGGAAATTATGAGTGTGCGTGAAAGTGTGGGCGACTGGATATGTCTACGCTCGTGCACGAGCATGTGCCGCCTCAATCCACCGTAATGTTTTCTCCAATAATCACTTTGTAAACTGTTTCTCTGTTGCTTCTTTCTCTCCGTGCTTTCAGAAAATTGCCAACTCTCAATGCGATCTGACGAAAACCTATGTTGAAATTTTGCGGCTCCCATCGATCATGATGTTTGAGGATTGATTTTGTTGTTTCTGGCTTCATGCTTACTGTTCTGTGGCAAACTGTGTCTCACCGTAATCCCCATCAAGCTATCGTGCAAACTGCTGATTTATTGTGCCTCCTAGCTCAGCCGACCCAAACATGAAAATGTGGTAAATATGGGACAATTGACCTGCCTGGGGAGTTAAACCTGATGGGGTAGAAGATTGTGTGTGCATCCATAGTTTTTGCTGCAGAAAATGAAGCCTCGACACAGCGCTCATCTCTGTCGGATCAAGTGAATGCACTCTATGAAACATCTGTGGAAAGCAGAGCATTCACAGGGAGTAAACATGGCTCTCAAAGATAAAGCAAGCTCCAGCATGGACGGCTGTTTATCTGCCGAATGATAAGTGCTCATTCAGCTGGAAAGCAGGACTGAAGGAGGGAGGTAGAGGACAGATAGAGAGAAGGAGGAAGAGGGAGGGATTCCCAAGGCATTTAGGGGATTTAGGAGGAGAGACCCCCAAACAACGTTCCTTAAATCACACAGTGAGATACCATCAGGGCAGTTTGTTTATGTGTGTAAGGGTGTGTGGCAAGATTAAGATAGCATCATGATGTGTGTTTATGAGGCCCTTGTTGCTTCCATGTCTGTTTGTGTGCATGAGTGTAATGGCAAGTGCATATATATTCATTTGTGTCTATACTTCTGTGTACTGACGCCATATATATGTATCTGACTATATGCTATGTCACTGTATGTGTATGAGAGTGTGTGTCATCCATCCCCCTACAGCCTCCCAGTTCTGTCAGTGTAGTTAATAGAAAGCAGAGTGATCTGCTGATAAGATAAGCATCATGGCTCGACCATTAATTAAAAATCCCTGGTAGGGAGAGACAGTGAGAGGAACAGAGCAGAAGGGAGAAGGATAGAGAAGCGAAACCGCGAGGGAGGATAAGGAGTGAAAGTTAGGGGGGGAAACACTGAGCATTTGGGGGCAACTGTGAGTACAACAAGCGAGAGGAAGCTGACAGGAAAGGAAAAATAGGAAAAAAGAAAAAAGATGGAGAAAGAGGAAAACAACAGATGAGATGCCAGTCATGTCAACACAGGTGCTAATGAGAGCCATAGCCCTGGTAGATGCACCACAAGGCAACGTGCCAATGATGTGAAACAGCAGGATGGAAACAGCAGCCTGGAAAAGTAAAAACGGATCAAAGACGCGGTACCAACATAACTGCAAAAGCCACATTAAATACCCACACAGCTTTTAAGGAATCTGCACCACGATATGTTGCCACTTATGTGCCATATTCTTTATGTTACGTTTTTATTATTTTTTTGCTTTGTGTGGTAATAAATGCCACACAGAACAATTTGTGGACTTTGCTCTTTTATACCCAGGCTGTGTGTTTTTGATATGACACACCAGTGGGTAGGGGAATAAATTAGGTGTCACTGCTGCAGCACAGAGTTTCATGTTCCTGGTTAGAGAGGTTACTTTGCCATTTCTTGAGGCATGCGGGGGTGTGTTGCAGTGAAATATTTTCAATGGAATCACTAGGTATGGCAGGAGAGCAGTATGACATGACTATGAAAAAGGCAGGTGGCAAGGGAAGGAAGGGCGGAGGCAGAGACAGAGTGATATAACTGGGACAAAGGAAAAGACTGCTGTGTGATGGTAGGGCTTTGATGCACACACACATACACGAACATGCACAGACACACACACACACGCACATACATTTGAGGGAGGCAAAGTGTGATAGAAGAGTACAACACATGAAAATACAAGGACTATCAAAGGATTTCTTTCTTTTTTTTTAAACCTCTCTTCATCTCTCTCTCTTTTCATGTCTAGGTCTCATGAGACAGTTGAACTTCAGTCTGAAATCCCATCATGGCCATTGATAGACAGTATTCACACACACACACACACACACACACACACACACACACACACACACACACACACACACACACACACACACACACACACACACACACACAC
>NW_024582362.1:6854125-6866294 GCF_018398535.1 Haplochromis burtoni
ACACACACACACACACACACACACACACACACACACACACACACACACACACACACACACACACACACACACACACACACACACACACACTATAACACAATATGCTTGACAATGTTGAATTTCACACTGATTGGCTGATGCTATATGAGGGGAAATAAATGAGTTGGAGAAGTTAAGTAATGCAAAGAGATCCACAAATTGACGGTTGCAATATTGAAACACATTCAGAGCCTGACACCTGTTTTCAAAAGTGTTGCAAATTCAACCAGGACTAAAATGTTTATGGTTTAAGATCAACAAGCTGTCACATCATGTCACTTTCATTTATTACCACTTCTATCCCATTTGAGGGCGTTTACAGCACACTGTCGTGGTGTTGTAGTTAATCTTATTCATCTGTCTGCACAACCTAATACGATGCATGATGTTTTACACAATTTTGAAATGATTTGGGTCTCCTAGTCCAGATCACATCCATCAGCGGTGCCCACAGTGCATCTAGAGTGACAGCTCCACACAGGAAGTCTGTCCCTCTGGCCTTAATCTGATTGGACAAGGCCTGTCATGTCTGTTAACTGATTCGAGGGTCAGGAATGGACAAACTGGCAGTGTGCATACTAAAGCAGATGCTAATTAGGACCTGAACATCAATCTTCATCACTGTGTTAAGACAGAGGGAGGGCAGAGGGAAGGGGTAGTGTAGGAGAGAGAAGAGAGAAAAAGCAGTTACTATGAAGGACCTGAATAAGGTTGGCTATTGGTTTGGGGAGCAAATGATATTCTCTTCAACACTGAAGATCAAATTATTTAGCATTTTAGTAGACCAGACTATCTTCTTCCTGTCTTTTTCATTTTAATATTTTCCTGTTGACTGCCAATGGCTGTCAAAAGCCTAAAAGAGTGGTAAAAAAAGTAGGTACTTAAGTGTGAGTAAGTATTATTTTCCCCAGAACTGAACTAAGAGAGGTGTTATTTTATGCATTTTGCATCAATCTGTGTGTGTAAAAAAAGTGCTCCTCAGCACAGAGTGTACTACCCAAGGTAAATAAAAAAGAAAAAGAAAAAAAGACTTCAGCAGTTCGATAGACAAACAGATGCCCGAATAAGCTGCATGTGAGAGATGCACAAACAGTGGCTCTTAGTTCAATGGCAGCTCCTTTAATTAAGTGCAACTTAATTAAGATGCTATCCAGAGAAAATAGCCAGCACTGCTGATGTGAACTACTGACAAATGCTGCAAAGTTACATTTATGTTTCTCTTTGGTACATAGCCACGGAGGAAGATTCACCTCATGTGCAAGAGGTGGTACTGATAAACAGGGACAATAATTTATGGTGTATGTATTGTAAACATATTTATATCAACCTAATGTTTACCTCAGTAGGTTAAATCATCATGGTCAAGTTATATAATATTACAAGATACTTGCATCAGCTTATTTAGATCTAGTTAAGATGACTGAACTAAAATGTGTCAGCCAAACAAAAAATCAAGTTGTCCAGATTACATTTACTGACCAGGTTTTGTTTTACTACAGTGTGGACTTCAGACGCTCTCCCAGGGTGCTCAGACGGCACGCAGTCAGGTTCATGCCCTACTTCATGTTCTAAGTCAGTTTTCTGTTTGTTTGTTTAACATTAACGAGTTAATTGAATGTGAACAAACCTCAAGTGTCACTTTTTGTTCTGACATTTTTTGTTCCTTATTCCCAGCAGCATGCAGCATGATCGGTGATTGCCACGCACCTGTGCTGAGTCTTGGGCTGAGCATATGGCCCGATTCGTAATGAGTGTGACTCTACGTAGAGTCACCCTGGAAACGTCCCTATATCGAGAGGTAAGCTAGAAATACGTGGGAAAGTTTTGGGATGCCCTTGTCCTCGTCCAACAGAAACAGGAACTTTCAAACAGCATACGTTGTGCTTTATCCCGCTATCAGATGCCCGTATTAGGATCATTAGGATGCACATATTCCCCTTCAGTTTAAATGAGGAATCAATATATATTACATCCCTGAAATGCTCCAACTCATAATTGATTTCTTCTTTGTTGTTCATTATTATTAGAAGACACGACAACCGAAATTGAAAAAAGAAACAACATATGAATCACATCTCATGTACAAACATGTGCAAAGTAACATACAATCGTACAAAATTTCCACAAAAGTAATTCTGTCTCGATTGAGACAGCCCTGAGGTAATCACATGAAACTCATATCTGTAAGTGTGTGGATTTTCTAGTTAGCCAATAAAAATCAATAAAAAAAACATACTGTAAAAGAGCACGTGGCCTTAGGAGCAGTTGACATGGACCTTTTAAAACCACAGCACTTTCTACAGAATCAGAACGTTTGCGTTCTCCCCTGGCCTTTAATGGCTCTAGGCAATATAATGTGTTTTGCCCACATTCTTCTCGTCTGCTAAAAAATTCTCTGTGTAGACCTGGAAGAACCAAACAAAAGCCACAGCTCCAGCAAATGGGATCAATGAAAGGTGGGGGAAGAGAAAGGTTGAAGCCCATAACAGCTGAGCTGACAAATGAATGGATAGAGATAGATGGACTGAGCCTAAAATGAAGCCAATGCAGAAATAAACAGAAGCAAAAAAATCTGCCGTGAGTCAGCTACAATAAAAACACCTTATAGTGTGTCACCATCCCCCTACTTCTTGCCTTCTGCTCCGCGGTTACTGATGGGCAAATGGAAATGGCTCTCGTAATCACATTTCACCTCTATTCATGAAAACAGAAAAGTGAGCCATTAATTCCATACAAAGACAGGAAGAAATGGAGATAGGAGCACAAAATAGGAGACCATGAATACGAGCAGGAAAATCCAATGCAGATAATAATAAGTATGGACATAAGAATGAAAAGATTACTACTTTTCTCCAGCTCATCTCTACAGTTGGAGCTACGTGTGGTTTTTCTCGAGCTCCTTTCCTTCCCTTTGTCTCCACATACCGCCACACCTGTGTATCGCTCTCCTTCTCTCTGTCTGGAGGTTTTTTTCCTTTCTTTGTTTCATGCAGCAACCATCAGATGACAAGAAAAATCAATATGCTTTCTCTATGGCATCTTCCAGCTGGGAGTCTGGGGCTCAGGAGGTTGAATAGGACCGAGCAAAGAATTAAGTAAGAAGAATGAGCATTGCTGAGTGAGACCAGCTCACCTTGCATGGAACAGAGAAACAAATAATGATGGGAAAACAGCTAGTGATGAATGTATAGTTTGAAACTAACAAATCACAAATATAACTTTATTTTGTAAGTTTTTTATGAAACTAAAATAGTAAAAATTAAGATTAAGAGTCTGTAGAGACTAAGTAATGTTACAGTAATTAATTAAAGTATGGTGAACAGCAAGATTGTCATCAAAATCCTTAACGATTTTCGGGTTAGACAGTGCGCTTCATCTATACTTCATATAAAAGAACTGTATCCAAGGAGCATTCAGATACAGTAAGAACGTTGGTGTTTATGCTGGTTATTTTCTTTGTTCTCTCAGTGTATCGCTGTCCAATAAATGTTTCTGCTGCATGGTTAAATAAGTCGTTTTTTTTTTAGAGCAGATTATAATAGTAGAGTGTTTTTACACTTTGCTCTCTTTTTGTAATTTGATCTGGATAAGTATGGCCACTTGAAAATTAAAATGTAGAAAATGTCAACTGGGAGAGACTGTGTGCTTGCAGATATGTGTTTGTGAAGTTTGCATGGGTGAGGTTGTTGAAGGGGAACATTAGTGTGCAGGGCCACAGAGCGATTTGCCAGGGTAAGGAAAACACAAACGCCAGCACAAGTCCTTGCAATTAGCTGAACACACAGAATCGGAGGCATAATCGAATAGGGCATTAGGCTGACAGACAGGTGTTCATTTATTTACACGCCCAGAAAAAGGCGTGCACTCATGCACGTGCACAGCGCATTATACATACACTGTAAGTGAACAAAGGAGAGCGTTCACACGCATGCAAACATCAATGCACGCAAGACATAACCACACAAGTGTGCACACTTGCAGATAGCACATGCATGATTGTGTGTCTTTGAATACACAAATATACGCTTCCTCATAACTACAAAGAGGAAAAAATACACACATGTTCACACGGCCATTATCCCGCATTTGCTGATCGGTAATTTTCAGCCCGGTGGTACTATTCCCCCGTTGCAGGGTGCAATTACTGGATGTTTACACAGCCAAACAATAGACCAGTGAAACATACTCTCAGTCAAACATTCATTAAATGGGCCAGTAGATGCTGAGGTGACCTAGACCATTACACTGTATCGCACCACGCTCATTAAGATTGAGCTGTGTATTGTACTGTATCCGAACCAGGAGTCAGCCTTAATCTGATACCCTCATGACACTTTTCCAATTGGATAACGATATTGTTGTACTGTGATATACAATCTAACAACAGACTGTATGTAAAAGATGGAAGTCGATTAGAACAAACGAAGCATGTTAAATCTGTTTTTTCTAATGGTCAGCAGAGTATGCCTGCTTTGGTTATGAGCAAACAAACAAAAACAAGTCACTGGTCTCAGTCGATATTTAAAGTCTTATTTAGCAAAATCTGGTGTTATTTTTAAATTATGCTTCTAATTACAGTCAAAGGGGACATAAAGCAGGGTATGTTTACAGCAAGGTCATGTAAGCAATTATGAGGTTTACCTTATAACTGGTAAGCTACGACAACATGAGTATGTCTTATTATAATATTGTTATTATTTCCCTATTATTATTGTTATTATTTTTTTATTATTCCTCCATCAGATTCACACATTTCATTCATCGCAAATTGTTTCAAAAAGCTAGTATGGTGCCAGTCAACATGGTGATATTCATCATTAATAAACAGTATATTATTGTAACATAGTGCTATGTTAAGTGTATCTGTGTGTGTGTATTTACATAAATAAATGTATGAAAAATGATCACTGATTTTTACTTTTAGCGTTTTTTTTTTTTCATCCAATGGCTGATTTGCAATATCACTCTTCACCATTCGTACTAATTTACCAAGCTCTACAGAAAAATGATCTATTCACTTCCGCCTCTTCAAAGGTCAGTGTACTACTCTGAACATCATCATTAAACCCCATTAAAGCTGATTAAAGTTTCTGTGTGATTAGTTTGAGTACCCCGATTTAAGGTGAGTAAACCGAGCCTTCTTTAGACTGTATTGTTGTGTTTCTTTTTCTCGGTTTTTTTACAGCTTGATGAAAGGGTTGATATCAGTGACCAACTGTCAACAGACTGCACTGCAATTATGTCTGATAACACTGAGAACTGCCACTCCAGCTTCTGCTATGATACAACCAAAAGTGAACAAAATTGACCAATCAAATCCCCATCCACGATACTCAGAGATTCAAAGTGTAGGCACAGGATTAAGCTGGTGGACGAACAAGAGTCTGCTGGAAAAATTGCCTCCTGATTTGCAATCATGCTCTTGCCACTGAATAACAAACAGGATGGGTGGACTATTTTTTTTTTTGCCATGATGCTAATGAGGATGCTCCTCCGTGCAGATGTGTGAGTGTGTGTCCATGTCCAACAAATGTACCTTCATACCTTATCGCTAATGAAGGTGTCACAGTGTCAGTTCATATGTCTATGTGTGTTAACCAGCCACAAATTATCCAATATTATTTTGCCATGTAGCTATCACAATAAGGTCAAACAAAATATTAACAATATTAACATTTAAATGTGTGTTGATTTACTTGTGAAACTATCTTTGTCATGTGTGTAAGACATAAAAATGTTGTTTGCACAGTCACATTAATGGGCTGACAGTATGTAAATCATTACATTTTAAGGTGAGGGCATTTCAAAGTCAGTTTAAGGTTACATTCACAGAAGGCTGAGGTCAGTCAGGTACTAGGTATTGTTACAGTTACTCTAAGTCTTCAGGATATGAATGTGATTCAATGCAATGCCCTCTAAAGTCATGATACACAACTATGCTCTGTGAAAGCGTGTGTGAGAGAGAAAAAGGTGGGTGTGTAAATCCATTCTTCCACTACCAGATTCACATTACACAACCAGACACTTACTGTAGAGGTCAGAGACCTGCCCTGACATTAAACAAGTGAGATGACTTGGCAGATCCACTCAGATGTACACACACGCATGCACACACACACGCACACAAACAAATTCTTCTGTCTGTAATTTCCCCATGCACTCTCTTTAAGTTACAGAAACACACAAGCATGTGCATCCTTCAAACACACTCTACATTTACTTCAGTAATCAAACATCTTATGTTTCTTTCTCTCTGTCCTCTTTCTCTTATCACTCCATTTTTGAATACACTCTCTGCTATCATAGGGAGGGTTGGTTGTGATGGGGAAGTTAAACCTGAACTAAAAGCCTAGAGAATGATAAAATATAAATTGGAAATTTGAAGCGCTGCAGTGGCTTCAGACTTCTATCTATATCGGAAGTGTTTGTGCACAATTTTGAGTTACACACATTATAGTCACATGCAAAAACTATGCTGAAAGCTGGGTTGGAAAATGGGAAACAGGCGCAGAGCTTTATTGAAACATATGCAAACTTGCATGGAAATTGATATAAGAAAAAAACAAAAACAAAGCTTGTACAACTTTAACAAGCTTGAAAGTCTTATTTGGTATAACTGCCTTTATTATTCAGTATAGTCTGAACTATAGGTCTGCCAGATTTCTTGTTTTCTTTTAAGTAGTCTTCAGGAATAGTTGTTTAGACTTCTTGAAGGACATCGCACGGCTTTGGAGCTTTTGTTCATCCGAAAATATTCAGATATGAGGACTAGCCTTAAAATAAGTGAAAAAGCAGCCAATGTTCAAAGAAAAACTATTGATCAGGACTATTTAAAAAAATCATTTGATGAGAAATATAAAGAAGTGAAATTTTATTTTATTTTAGCTCTTATCACAGCATTACTGGTTAATTCTTTACTTGTCCTACAGTTCACCCTAAGGTGACTAAATCCTCCTTGGGCACTGTATAAGTTTGGGTGTTTGCATGTTAATATTTTAGTGCTGTTTTGTGTGCAGCCCGTTTGTGTTTGTGTGAGAGGGAAAGAGTGTAATCAGCAGAGAAAAACTAATAAACCAGTGATTAGTTTATCCACCTGCTATTCTCATTAGATCTCAATGGAGCAACAATGCAACACAGAGTGCTATCACTTCAGGATTTGCTAAAAAAAAAAATGCGGCTTAAAAGCAACAGAGCGAGCGGGCAGATAATGAGGCTGACTGTGGAAATGATAGCATTAGGATAGGAGTAGAAGATATAAATGAAAAAATATGAGTAAAATGGTTTAAAACATTGATAAAATAAATAATTCAGACAATGACAAACATGATTTCACTATTGTGAACTCTGTATCTAAAACTGATATAACCAATGACTTCTAACTGGTTTTTCACCACTGTACATTTTGACATGCATGACATCAGATCATATCAGATCATATGTAAGAAGATCACGAAGGAGCTGGAGAAGGTGGGAAGCTGAGACGATGATACAAAGGATTAGAATGATTAGAAACAAATTGTTGCGCTTAAGATAGCGATGTTAGAGTAATGTCTGAAATGATGATAAAAAGGAAATATGTCTCAAAATTGAGTCTGCATTTAAAGATTTTTGACATTTTCCTAGTATGTTTGTGCACCATAAAGCAACACAACTCCTTAAGACTTCACTTTCTCTCTCTCACACACACATACACACAAAAAACGGATTAAGTGAGGCTAAAAGCAGTCATCCACTTCAAATAAAATGGGGATGGAGGCAAGAGAGAAATAAGGAACAGAGCTGAGCAATAGAAACATCACCGAGCTGAAGCTCCAACATATCTGGGGTCAAACAATATGGCAGAGTGGATGCTTTATTCACTCTGGGTCAACTGAACACAAAGTGTGTCGTGTGTTCTATAAACACACAGAAAGGTGCTATAGAGATACAATAAAATAAAAGAGAAAAAACACGAGATTTCACAGCAGCATGCACAAAAACTATAGAAAGTGTGACTCCTTCCATAGAGGAATATAGATGACAGCAGTGATATTTTATTTTCCACCTCTCTCATTCATCTGAGGTATGGGGTTTATTTTCTTCATGATATTCAGTGAGCAACATTTCAATGATGCAGATGACTGAATCCGCTGAAATGGTATAATTTGGTGAGAAAACTTTTATTTTCTGCAAGTTCACCCGTCCTTGCAAAACGATTGCTGGCATGAAAGCAAAACCCATGATGGGATAGGTGTGAAATTACGACCTAGCTTGACAGCTCTGACAGCTTGTTTGACATAAAACAATGAGGCAAAAACCTGTATTTGAAATTGCCAAAATATTGCCTTCTCGTTGATTTTCTTTTTTTTTTTCCATCTTGTTTTTGGACTGACTGAACACTTGGTCATTATTGGTTACTGTTACAAGTATTAAAGGTACACAGTAAGTGAACCAATAAATAGTCCTTTACCCTACAATGGCATTTATTTCAACAGAATGAACATAGATTGGATTACATTTATTTGTTTCTAATATTGACTGACATATATACAAACATACAATTCTGCAAGGTTCAGGCTTTTTTGACAAATGGCATTTCAAGACTGTAAAATCAGTGAAGTGATTCAGGGGGATCCAGAAAAGGTACAAAATGTACGCTTGGGAAAAGCAAACACTATCACGCATGAATTCACATGTTACTTATTGATGTAATGAAAACACAAGAATATACTCACACACATCTTCAAGAGGGATAAGATAACACTAACATGTGAAATGACTCATGAAGATGTGCCTTGCAACTTTTTCTTAATTCGCCGTGCTTTCTTTTTATTGCCGTCATTTTACCAAGATTAGCATTGGACTTGAGTCATGATCAAGCATCTGTCTGTCTGATAGCAAAGCCAATGTTTATAATATGAAAGTGCATGCACACACACAGAAGCACAAACATGCGCATATAACTATTGTAAGCGTGGTAAGTAGAGTCTAAGGAATCACTTTTTACCCTGCAGTGGAAAGAAGAAGGAGAAAAGATTGATAGGAACAAGGAGAGGGACAGAGAAGTGATTTGACTCTTTAATAGACACAAAGGACAACAGGAGGGAGGACAACTGTGTGTTTACACTGAAAGAACGGGAGAAAACACTTGGTGCTTTGTTCTCGATGGATGTCTATACCTCCCAGCCCATCAGACCTGCAGAGCTGTGATGGAGTGATGGAGAGAGAGATGATGAGAGTAATGGATGCATGACAGATGAGTTTCTGCATTCAGTCGGAGGCCCTCGGATGAATCTGTGTTAGTTTATCATAACTTAGTGAAAAAAACAGAACTGACTCTGCAGAGCGAAAGCGAGGAAGGCAAGTTTATGATGAGAACAGGAGCATTTCCCTGAATGAAAATAAATAAATAAACAAACAAAGAAACAAAAAAATTATAATGGCATAGCCAAACACCTATTTTTATAGGGCAAATAGAACAGTTTTTCCTCCCAGTAAATAACTATTGTGGGGGTTCTTAACAATGGCTACTATCAGTGATGTGTCATCAACAAATATGTTTTGCTTTATTTGACAAGAGATGATTCATGGAGCATGGATGCTTTTTCAAAAGCATCCAGCTGCACACATTCCGGTGGTTACTGAGCAGCCCCACTGGTACTTTTAAGGGGTTATGGGCATTACATCGGCTCTGAAAAGGTGCTACACTGAGCTTTACAGCACCAAATCTATAAGCTGTAGCTGTCTTCTGCCATATGGGGTTGAATTAAAAACATGTGGGACATGGAAATATAGACTACACTTGAAGCATCAAGTTCTGGCCTGTCGTACAGAAGACAAATTAAAAGGGACGTCTTTGTAGTGGAGTGAAACTAGTGAGAAAAACACCTAAAGCTATCTAGAGCAGCTATTCTGATTTTTGTCACGTGCATTTCTTTGAACTTCTCTTCCTCTTTAGTTCCCTTTCCCAAATTTTCAATCAGTCAAAATCCAATCAAAAGCACATCAATCTGATGTCTCTGTAGCATATGTGTTGGCTGAATTCACATAATCTTTCTATCTGTATAGCTCAGTGTTATGCAAAACAAACACAGATGCAGAATGATTGATTTGCCTTTATTTAAGCACTTTGTTGGTTAAAAAAAAAGAGTTTTAAATACCACAAATTCACTTTCTCGCTCAGATTCAGATTCAATCAGCTGAAGGAAGAAATCACAATCCTGTCATAGATCCACCACTGGACATCCAAGCACTAATAGATGCGGAGAAACTGTGTTTAAGGTCATAACTGTAGTGTGTTCTTATAAATTATGGTTAGACTTAAAACCAAAAAAATTCCTTTGTTTTTTTAAATACTCCTTTGTCCGGTTAGTTCTGCTTTATGCTTGGAAAGTGTTTGGCAACATACCAGTGAGTCAGTACCTTTTAATTAGCATGGCAAATAGATATTAGATTAAGTATAATATTGTTAATATTGGTTTCTGTGTGCATATGTGTGGGTGTGAGCGCTTCAGTGGGTGTCTAAGTGCTTTTTATTTCAGTAAGAGCTCTTCCAGTGGGATGTATCATGACAGGACTGGAATCCGCAGGTGCTTTTGTAAACCTGGAGCTGGTAAATACAGATATGAATGCATGACTAAATGTGATCAAAAACAAAAAACTATTGCGTTTGAAAGTAATACAACAACCATAACAAAGATCCATGACACATGAAACTCTTCTTCTTCTTTTTTTCATTTCTCATGTAAATTTTTCTCACAGATTCAGCCACACACTGCATCTTAGTAGCTCACTGGTCATTGCAGAACCCCATTCGTTTGCTTTTCTGAAGCAACTCAGCTAAAAGGTCAAGATGCCTCTCCTGCACGAGAGGCACAACTTGCTGACCTTAACATCAACAGCCCCATGAAGAGTACTGTGGAAAGATACCGATGGCTGCTTGACATTTTTGCCCAGAGTTAATAAAAATAATAATTAAATACAAGAAAAATTAAATCTTATTATTAGTGTCTTAGAAGGAGAGTTAAAAATAATTACATAGTGAAACTGGACTATAGACTGAGCCTAACACACAGCTATCCAGGTGAGATTTTGCCTGCAGCCAAACATTTATAGAAACTTCTTATAAATGATTTAAGCACAAATTAACATAAAAATAAGTAACTCGGCTCTTGTCTGTGAAAAGTATACTGTTTGTTTTTTAAGATTCATAGTAACACGTATTAAGGTAAAGATTAGCACTATAATAAGCTTTTGTAAATTGACATTTAATTTTGTATCAGTGCACTGTTTCTACCAGAGTACCATTAGGCCTGTTGGCTATGATTAGGCTGTGTTCTCCTCAAGTAAAAGCCAGAGAAGAGGTGAAGTGAAGTGAGGCATGGGGAGGAGAGAAGATATACAGTAATTTCGCTGGTGTGACATTTTCCCATAATCCCTCCCAAATGCCACTAGTGTCAGGAGGCAGAGCAGCAGAGAGGTGGTGGAGCGGAGCCATATCCCATCCTAACACATTCCCTACCCTATAGATGAATTTGTACGTTTCTGTTCATGTGCACTCATGTATAAGGTTTGATGAATTTCAGTTAAAAAGTGTTAGTGGCAGTAATTAGCATTAAAAATAAAGCAATTAATGAATCAAAAGTCCATGACAGATTCATTACTGACTGGACATTGCACATACTTATAGTGAGAAAATGTCCTGCAACCACAACCTTACTTTATATTTTGGTTTCCCTCTCCCTGACAGCCAAATATCAGCTGAAGTTTAGCCTTAACCTCTTATGCGTAAGACATTTTTTGCCAATGTCTAAATGCTTAAGTATAGAATTTTGCATTAGTGCCTCTAGGTGTAAGTATGCAATGGGCAACTCATCTACATTAATAGCCTGTCTCGCTTTGGTCATCCTTTTGTCTCCCAGGCCTCAGATACAGGATGAAGCTCATTGTAGCAGGGAAGAAGGCAGATACACGGGGTTGTTATTATCCCAAGGTCACACACACACACACACACACACACACACACACACATACAGAGAGGCCACCTCAGAAAAGGGAAAATAACTACAATGGGCAATTTACCCAGAACAGGCAGGGATGACGGCCAGGACACAGATGCACACACACACACACACACACACACACACACACA
>NW_024582362.1:6866383-6870352 GCF_018398535.1 Haplochromis burtoni
ACACACACACACACACACACAGCTGTGCCTCAGAGCCAAGGTTCTGGCAATGCATCATTACCCTCCCTTGGAGGTGATTCCATATCCCAGCATGCATTTCTCATGTGGAGAGGAAATTACCCCTGGGCCGTGCTGAGAGCCAATAGAGTGTGTCCTCTGTCCTCTGTCGGTTTCTCTCTCTTTCTTTCTCTTTGGTTAAGTCCCCTTCTCACCCTGTAACTGTGCTCTCCCACCCTCACCGTCCACCCTCCCTTGCTTTCTCTCCAAGCCACCCAGTTACCACGACATCCTTTCATCTTTCTCTATCTTTCTCTCATTAACACTTTTTCCCCGTCTTCTTTCATTTTCTATGCCTCGAGAAGAATACAGATTAATAAGAAAGCATGCAAATGTATTGATGGCTTCTCTTCTTTCTGTCCTTCCCTTATTTTCAGCTTTTCATGGTGACATTAAGCATTCAAATTGACAATCAATTATGTCCCAAAAGTGGTAAACAGACAGAAATACAATCAGCTAACGAATAAAGTCTGAATAACTCTGGTGAAAATAACTAATAGTTACATCCTACAGACAAGCGTTTATTTTTTCATCTAATTTAAAAAGATATGTCATGTAAAATGATCATGACCAATGTCAAATCAAGCACTGTTCTTCTATAAAACCTCAAACTACTGAGCAATGATGTCATCTTTTATAATAATCTGAAAGTGAAAAAGCAGAAAAGAGATGTATGGACAGCTCAAAAACATTATGCATCCAGCCACAGCTGTTGCAAACAGAGGCATTAAAGCTGTGTAGGAGAACGCCAAAAGCAAAAGTATAGAGCCTATCAGTGCATTTGTGGTTCTGTTGCATCAGTGCTGAAAACAGCCGTCCAATTTAGCAAACAAGAAAAAAAAGACACAAACCAAATGCTAAAAGCAGTAACAGTTCTTTACCTAATTTACTGAAAAAGGAGAACACTGTATCAGAATCAGAATGTCTGTCACACACACAAACATGCACAGGTATCTCATCTCTATAGTTATACATAAACCATATGTGGGTACATAGATCCAAGCAATACACTTGCATAAACTATGGTTACAAGAAGGGGATACAGGCACTTTATTCCCTTTCTTTTCCTCATAAATAAACATTTGTGCTCAACAAGAGCCATCACTGCATAATTACACCCTCCACTGCAGCTTCTCAACGCATACAGACACCCATAAACTCATACAATGATGTTCCAGCATTGTCATGCGAGGGTAGTTCACTTTCTTTTTGTTTTTTGGAAACTGTTTTGTTTCTCTCTCCGCTTCCTCCAGAGAGGAATGGTCCGCCTCAGGGCGGCGTCTAGGAGTTGGGCGTTTTCCCTCACACCTGATCTGCATCTCTTCATGGAGCGTGCAGTATATATGTAATTAATGCATGTAATTGGGTCATTGTCAGATTGTCTTCACATCTTTGGTGGTAATCGGGCTCACCTACTACATGTAATTTCTTCCCTTGGTCAGATGTAATCTGTTCTCTCTCTGTTCCATCTCGACTGGTCTGTGATCTCCAGCCTTCTTCTGTGGAGATTTCCAAATGCTACACAGTACCAGTAAATCGTGCCTTCCTAACTGGGCCCTGACGTCCTGTCGTTATGACAAGCATCCTTTACACTCACTGTGTAACATGCTGTAATATGCACATCACATATGATTCTCTCTCTCTCACACACACAAACATGTAAATGCACATCCTCTGTCCTGTCTTTCGCAGCCTTGGGCAAATACATAAAAGCCTACTACACACTCAGTCTGCATGCACTTACAGACATGCCCACCACTGATCAGTCACCACTGATCTCTGTTTCTGGAAACATTCAATAAGGGTGGCTCATGTTCTGTCTTCCTCTTGCTGATATGTGTTCACGTCTTTGGCACTTCTTTTTTCCAGTGTTGTCAAATTCGCTACTCTTGCCCAGTTAGTATTAGGATATTCTAATCAGTCAATCTCCATTTCAGGCCGGCTGTTTTTTAACGCTCCTTCTCCCCATCTTCACCTCATCCACACAGGGGACCTCATCCAATCTCATCATCAACTGTCTCAACTACTCTGCTTCACCATCATCGGAGTCTGGACTATCTCAGGTCTATATCCTACCTTCATTTGGAATTATGCTCTTCTAAATTCAACTTGTATTTTGGATGTTCACATTTTAGGCACTCTCCTTATTGAAATAAAGTGTTGAGTGTGATACTACTGACAATAAATAGTCACAGTCAATCACTTTGAAAACGTTCTGCAACTTAAGTTTATGTTAGAGGCAGTCGCTCCTAAAAAGAGCCACTGAGGTATTTTTAAAGTTAAGTTACTTTAACTTCAAATAATGTTGGATATGGATTTTTCAAATTATATTTTTGGCATGTTAGTTATTTCAAACTTACAGATTAACACAAATATACACATTTGAATAATCCGTTATTTAAAAAGAAAAATGTCAAAGCCAACTAGAATTTATATCTAAAGTAAGACGTTATTGGACTTTTACTACTAGATTTACTATTTACATTAGATGTGCAACATCAAAAGAGCTTATTGGCTGCCTTGAAATGTAAGCAAAACTACAACACTAAAGGAAAAAAAAACATGTATCACATGAAATAATTAAAATAGTCTTTAACAAACTTTAACATCAAATATTACTAATGCTGCAGCCATCACTGCTGCGTGAATGCGTTTGGAGGAGAAAATGTAAATGAGGCGAGTCTGATTTAAATGACGAGAGTCTGTTTTATCTTGAAGTCTTGTGTCTATGTTTCAGGCTCAGTGTGCGATTAGATAAGTCGAGCATTTCCCCACAGCTGAAACAATGGTGTAGTCTTGTTTTTGATCAAAATGGTCCAACTATTTTCTTTCTTCCTTCCTGTCAATCCTCATAACTGCAGCGCAGTGAATTCCCATTGCATAATCTAACTTACCCTTTATGTTGTTTCTCACCCTATTACATGCTTTCCTAAGCCCCAAGTTTGAGAACAAAAACCACTGGTGCCTAACTCCCATCTTCCCCAAGTTAATGTTTCTCTCTCTCTTCCTGTATGCCCAACATCGTTCCCTCCCTCTGTCTTCTTCTCCTTCAATCTCTCAAGGTACAGTATAGCTTATTCCCTAAACAAATGCAGATGCCATGCTTTCTTCACTCACTTAAGAGTCTCCAAATCCCCTTCATTTGTTAAAAATGTTCCCCTTCATTATTGCCTTTCGCTCCTCTTTCTTCTCTTTGTTTATTGGTTATGCAAGTCTGCACTCAACATTTCTCATCATCTCACTCCCTACACTGTTTTTAATATTCATTTTAAGAAAGAAACCCAGTGGGGGTGACAATCGCTTTACACGCAGAACGCTTAGAGGGAAACGCACAAACTTTCTGAGACGCTGCCTTAGACAAAACAATAATGGGAGACACTGTATCTATATTTTGCCCTTGCCTTCTCTGCACTTTTCCTCTATTATTCTTATATTTATTCTCCCCATGCATGTTGATCACCTAAAGACCAACCTTAACTTTTCCTCATTTCCCTCATCTTTCTGCATTTCCCTCCTTTTCTCTTTGTGTCTATTTTCTTCCCTTCCTCCTGTTTCTCCAGCTTTATTTTGCACTGCTCCCTTTAGCTTTCTCATCAGTAATTCCTTCTTCCCTCCTTCCTTCCACCCCTCATCTATCTTGTCTCCTTGTCTTCCTCCCACCTCTCTGTACTGCTATCCATTGACAGATATTGAGTTTTCCCTTCATGTTGCTGTCACCACCTCTTGCTTATCATGCTCACTCTTTTGCAGCTATAATAGCAGCATGTCACTGGCTACCATGTATGCACACACACATTATACAGTGACATACAAACATTAATAAATAAGATATGCTAATTGATTATATAAAAAACATAGCCTTTCGTTTCGTGTGTACACACATGTACACACACACACACACACACACACACA
>NW_024582362.1:6871127-6918720 GCF_018398535.1 Haplochromis burtoni
ACACTTATGTATAGAAATACATTTCAGCGTACAACTTAATATATTAAAACAGAAGTTGATCTCTCCAGTTATACAACGGATTAGCTAATTTAGCCTTTTAGGTATGCAATGCCTCTTTTCATCATCAAGTACTAGATTTAGGATGTGAAAATGCAATCGCTCACATTTTCTTATCTTACTGACCTATATTCACTTCTGGCTCTCCAGTATCTCTTTGAACCTTCTGGAAACATATTTCTGTCTACTCTTACAACTATTTTGTTATGGTATGTTGTTGCTGTGTGAAGATTATGCCTTAATAAAACATATACCTCGCTCAGAATTGATACTACTTTGCTAAAGAAGAAGTGTTTATGAACAACAAAGTCCAGAGTGCAAAGAAAAAGACAATAATCGTTCCTTTTGTGAAGTAAACAGATACGATATTCTAGTGTAAGTCAGAAGTGCTGTGTTTATTTTATAATAACAAAACTCACCAGATATGAGTTTTCACTTGATTGGGTACATTGGCTGTTGTGAAATATGAAGACTGTCTTGAGTCAGTCAGTCTAACTATATCATCAAAAGTAGACACATCCTACAGTAAGACTGCAGGATTTTGTGACGGACTTTACCTTCATCAGACTGTGCACATGCTAATCATTTCCCCCCTCTTTTTTACTTTCATTGTCACTGTTCTTAATAATCTCCCACTCTCTCTGTTCACTGTGTTCTTTCTCCCTTTCAGTGACTGACAGCTGCTGCTGAGACTTGATCCACCCTCCTCAGTCCCTCTTGCTCTGTAATTAAAGGAATTATACATCAAGAGTCCTGTGAAATATGTATAAAAAAAAGACGGGGAATGAGCTTTGCTTAATTGCAAAGACAAGAGGATGGAAGTGATCACAGCCCAGTAGGATGCTTTTACGCACAGCTTGACACTATGGGAGGTGAAAAAAAAAAGTCTCAAGCAACTGGTGTGTGACTGGAGTAAAACAGTGTCTTATTAGATAGTTTTTCCTCGTACATATGAGGTAGCTGCACTGGACAAAAAAACAGAAGTTTAATTTGGCAAAAACTTTTTGTATATTTATGAGAGATTTTCCTGTCAAATTAAAGAATAATTGCTGTTTACCTTCATTTTTCAAAGTCTAGAGTGTGGACAAACCAGATATGCAAAATCTTTCTTCAGTGTTTTGGTATCTGAAGTGCCTTCAAATTTTTACACTGGTACCTGAGACAACACACTTACTTCAACGTGCCTGTTCTTAACTTTGAGACATTTTCAGCGTAAATGCATTTTCGGGCATAAAGACCTGTTTTTAGAGAGCTTTAGAAAAAAACCTGATGGTCATGGCTGAGTTGAGTGTGTGACTGTTACTAAAGGTTTTTCTTAACCACAAGACCATGAAATCTACCTGTTTGTGCAGAAAAGCTTTGACTGTGAGTTTATAAGAACACTGCAATTTTAAGCTTTTTAAAGCAACTCAAAAGCACCGTTGTGATTTCACTGAAAGTAATCATTTGAAACCTTCGGAAACATGATTGGAGTTATGAATATATGATGAGCGTTGGCAATTCAAACTGAGGTCAGTCATAAGATGTCCCTTGATTGGAGCTTGTAATCAGATGACAGATCACAAAGTTTGAATAATGGCATGATCAGTGGCTGACTATATTAATCTGTGTCTAGAGCTAGGTGTTATTAACATTTTTGTAAAGTTAGGACAAAGTCTTGAGCAGTCAGTATAACATCCTCTGAAGTGACTCATGTGATGTGTACGTGTGTCTAGGCATTGTATTTTTTATTATGTTGAACATACAAGATGTGATCCAATAAACCCCTAAAAAAATACACGTATACACAGATACTCATGCACACAACACACACTCTACAACTCTCTTTTCATCCTACCTTGGATCTTTTTGAATAGAGTCAATAGAAGGTGAACGCTGCAGGCTGCCTTCGGGCGGCAGAGCTGGTCCTGACTTGCTGTAGGGTGATTCCACCACTGAAGGGCAGTACTGCAGGGTACGGTAGGGGTCAGCCACATAGGGATCTGAACCATATACATCTCCGCTACCGCCACTCGAGGTGTAGCCTGGCCCCACTGTGGCATAGTTGTTGGTCCCGCCGCGGTTGTAGTTTCCTGTTCCTGTGCCGTGACTTCCAGTGCGCTGCAAAGGGGCGGAGTCGACACCAGGGGAGGAGGGTGCTATGGCAGGAAAGTAGGGACAGAGGACATAACTTAGGTCACGGACCTGATCATGGATACGCATGGTCAGGTCTACAGAGGAGAGCGAATGAGGGAAGAGGAGGAGAGAAGGGCAAGGACACGAGCACAGGAGAGGAAGGACAGAAAAGCAAAGACAGCGATGAACAGTCATTTGGAAAAAAACTCCATATAGGTAAAAAAAAACATTGGCCTTATTCCCATGATTAAAAGAGAGAGATTATAACCTAGTAAGATAAAAAGAAACACATGAAATACTATATCATAAATCTATTGACAATTTAACACAATTCTTGATAGCTGTACAGCAGAAATCACTGTAAATGCCTGTTTTTGTCAAAGCCCGTTCAATCCTACAGTGCCAACAGCACATTAAAAAATGGTTGTGGAGTAGTTCTGCCCCCATGTTTAAGACAGTGGCAAGGAAAAAAATACTTTTGACAATGAGAGACTACAATCATTGTTAGAGTTGTCACTGAAATGACACACTACTCCATCAGTCTGCAATAAAATATGTAAACTTTGCTCTAGTTCATACGAGGGAAGGGATGAGTCCACACATTTTGAGAGATCATGGTGAGGTCACCCTGGTGATCAAAAAGGACTAAAAACATACATAAAATGTATAAATAAAACAACAACAAGGCATCTCTCTTTGGAGTGACTTTGAAATTGAATTGGGATTTGCTGGAGGGTGTAAGCAGCCTTCAGGGGCACAGTAGCTGTCTTCCCTCCGTGATGCACTGAAACAGTGGAGTGGTGATATATCAAGGTGTTAATGTGAGTCTGGGGGGCTCGTTTCTTTGGCTGTAAAAACACTGAGACAGACCGTGGAGGGGGGGGGGGGGGGGAATCCATCTTATCCATCATTAGGACAAAGGTATATGCAGACTGAAAACAGCACGTGAAAAACACCATAAACATCTTCTTCAAGGAGTAAGCAATAAATCACAGAGCCTTGTAATCGATATGTGGCCGTATGATTGGCTTAGGCTTTAACATAGGCCAATGAACCTCCAATCACAAACAGAATTAGCCTTTAAAACCTGCCTGGATGAGGCAGACTAAAACTCCCCATATAAGCAAATAGAATCCTATGCATTTCATATAAACAGATGACAAGGAGCTTTTACCAGCCAGAGCACAAATTAACAAAAGACTGGAGGTTGTGTGGAAGTGAGAGTGTGCTGAGGCTGAGTGTCTTATCGTTACGTGACCAACAAACCTGCTCTTTAGCACTGTCTCGAGTGCTGGCATTTACCTGACCTTCACAACCCTCTTATCACTCTCTTTTTCACCTCCATCTCTCTCTCGCACACTCACACAAACACACACCCATGCATCTGATCTGCCCAACCTATTTTGTACACAAGGCTGACGAAACCAGTCCTTTAACAATCCTATTCCATATTCTTGAACTGAACTTCTTCAAACAATTCTGGAGAACTCTATGAGCGGCACAAGAAACCTTAGGGATGACGTAATCACTTTAGCATATTTTTTATCTCCTGGGTGACACAGACACAGACATGCATGAGCATTTAAGTACAGACAAGTTTGTGTTTGGATGCCTGCACTCTTTAAAATGAATGTGCATGTAAGGAGCACTCCCGTGATCATCATCATTTAAAAATGAGAGAAAACAGAAGAAGGACTTTGGTTTGACTTTCCAGCTTTTTTTGTTTTTTGACTTAATATCGTTTCAGCTGCTCAGCTTGGATTTGTCAACTTCTGGTTACCACTCGTACTTTTTTTTTTGTATTTAGGCCACATAGCATGCATTATGGAGAATGGACAGCACCACCTTAACGAGTGCACACTGACTAAATCCTTTGCCCGCCCCAGCAGCAATTTTGTCAGTTACTGGCAATCCAACTAGGGAAGACAGGGCGATTGGATCACAATCCTAGTGCGCACTGATGCCCCAAATTTGACAATCCAAAGAATTAGGCAGGAAAACAGTGGATGAGTCCAGGGGAAAGAAAAGGCTGCAGCTGAGAAAGCCACGTTTTAGAGAACAAAGTCAGTCAATACAGGAAAAAGAAAAGAAATGCGAGGCAATGGAGGGAGCACATACAACAGAGGGTATAGGAGGGTAATGAAGCAGCATTATTCCCATCAGAAGCAAATCCCAGACTTTTCTGTACTCTTAAAATTGTGTCTGCGGTGTGTCTGTCTTTCTGTCTCATTAGTGCCCGGGTTTTAGACTAACACCACCAGTGTCAGTGTGCACTCACCGAGAGACTTGACAACCAGACAGGACAAACCTCAGAGCAAAAGAGGGGGTGGAAGAACAGTGAAAAGAAGGGAAAAATGTCATGTCAAATTATTTTTATAGCCTGTGCTGTGACCACTAAAAAGGAGTGTCCTTGGTTATAAGCTAAAAAAGTAAAGGAAAAAGGAACAAAATCAAGAATGATAGAGAGATGGTTGAGAACAAAGAACAGAAAGAATCCTCCCAAAATGTGCTGCCAAATCACTGTTTTAGCTGCTCCTTTTGTTTTCATACTCTGTTACAGTACTTTGTATTCTGCTTCCCCATGCCTCTTTATGCAATTCATTTTCCTACTCACACAATCTTTCCTTCTACACTCTGCGGTCTCTTCTTAAACTACTCTAAATGGTATGCTACTGAATTTATGATTTGCTCAGTTAATGGTGTGGTCTGAGTGATGGATTGACCTCTGGGGCCAATACTGCCTGCCAAATCAGGATGTGGGTGCCTGATTTATGCATGTGTATTTTGTATTTGTACACCTGTGTTTCTTCTCGTGTTCCTTACTTTTGAGAGCAAATTGGGACTTTAGACTGTTGAAGTAATTGCATTTTTGACCAAAAAATTAAGTCATTCGGGACCTGAAAGTAAGAATAAGATCTGTTGAGGTTAGATTTAAGCATATAATTGAGTGTTAACGTTTATATATGGAATAAACACACAGTGTGAAAGGATGTGTCTATCATGAGTTTGCTGAAGACCAGCAGAACGCAACTTACAGGGGTGTTTCATGAAATATTAAACAAATCACGAAACATGTGGTGTTGTGTATACCAGATACACACACACGTGCACTTTCCACTAACACGTCTCACACCTAACGCTCTGGCAGCGTGAAATTGTGTTTGAGAGGAAATAAAAAGGAGGGTGTGTCTTTGTATTCCCTTGCATCTGCAAAGAGTAAACAAATTGCGGCTGTGCTCCTGCTGGCAGATTAGCGACGGAAAGGGAAACTCTATTAGTCATTTGACACAGTGATACCTCTGCAATTAGCCAGTCGGC
Source organism: Haplochromis burtoni (assembly GCF_018398535.1). Lineage (NCBI taxonomy): Eukaryota > Metazoa > Chordata > Actinopteri > Cichliformes > Cichlidae > Haplochromis > Haplochromis burtoni. Next base: position 6,876,618 of record NW_024582362.1, read on the forward strand.
TGAGGGGCCGCCTCGCTTGATTTTATTTTCTTGGGCTGCTGCAACTAGGAAAACCTGTCTGAATGCACAAGAGATGGAGGAAAGGGGAAGGGGGAGAGGGAAAAACTAGGGGATAAAACCAGTACTTTAAGCTTTCCATATCCATCTAAACTTCTTATTCTTTCATCTCTGCTTCAGTGTCTTTCAACTGTACTCTGGTCACTATCGTGTTTCCTGCATCAATTCCTTGCCCTTTTCTCTTTCTTTGCTTTTTCCGAATTCTCCAGCCCTATCACTCTCTGCCTTTACCTCCATCCCTCTTTTAGCTCGTGGATTTCTTCTGAAACCTCCCTTTTGATTTACCAACCTCTCCCTTTTACCGTAGCTTACTCCTTCTCTCATTCCATTTTTGTCAGTCGTCCTCTCCTCATCATCGTTTCATTTGATGCTTTGTGTTCCTCTTCTTCCCTAACAAGCGTCTGTCTTTCTCTTTCCTTCCCTCCCTTCACTGTCGTTCTAGTAGACTATGTGATCAGAGCTGAGGACATGTCCTTTCTCTCGACACGCTTCACTGCTCAGCACGATTACACAAAGCCCCATCAGTACAGTCTCTATCTCTCTCACATACACACGCTCACACAGACATCGCCGTCATCACACACACATGGATTACTAAATGTGCCAGTGATTGACTTAGACTGAACATGCATGCCTGTAACGCATCTTTTTCTAATGCTTTAAGGTCATTTACCAACATGCGCACGCAACCTTGGCTTCAGCAGCCATGGAAGAAGCACATTTCCGAAGATAAATACACACACACACTCACACGGACACAAACACGCACCCTGCTTGGATGTGAAGGAGAGTAAGGATTAGTTTCTCCTTCTGTTTATCCCTAGGAGAGCCTCCTGGCCAACACACAGCTCTTGATGTTCCTGAGCTCCTAAACACTGGAAGACCGACACCCCCCTACCCCTACACACACACGCTCACAAGTGCTCTCCCTTGCACTTTCAGTATCAAGTATACAGCTTTTTATAGTGTTGAAGCTGTAGGATACTTGTTTCCATGACTAAAGGTGCCATGTCTTTCAGGAATCATGCTGGCTGGAAACAGCAGGACTCCAGGATGTTGCTAATTGTTCGTGCTGTGGATGTACAACGGCTAAAATGATAAAATAAGAGAATATTTTGTTTGTATTTATAGGTGATATACACCACTATACATGACACCCTTATAATCATAGTTGCAGAGGTTTGTAATTTCTTGTAACTGCCATAAGAACTCAAATCTGCTCTGATGATAAACGAGTAGCTACTATAAAATAGCATAAGGCCACGGGCTGGTTTTGTTCTTGTTTCCTGAATCTTTTGAGTCATGAGTAATTTTTCAGTCACCTTTCCTTCATGCTTTGGCATCAGCAACTGCTGTGCTTTTAGCCTGTCCTATGGACCTATTCTAACATCACACATGTTTGTTAAAGATTGCAAATTATTTTGATAATGAGAAAAATCTGACCTCTAGACCTCTGTGTGTCTACAATAACTCATGTTCATGGACAAAAATTATAAAGGAAAAACTGTTGACTAATTGATTTGATGACCACCATAGCTGAGGGTACTAGGATGAGGTGGAAGTGACAAAGTTAAAGATGGTAAGGTTTTCAATGGGAGTGACCAAGAGGGACAGGATTAGAAATGAGTCCACCCTTTGACAAAGGTTGTTAAAGGTGGAACTACCAGGCAGGAGGAAAAGAGGAAGACATGGAGGAAGTGAAGGCGAACGGAGAGTTGAGAGAGGGTTGGCGTGACAGAAGCGGTTGTAGGAATAGGGTGACATGGAGGGAATCTAACGTGAGCAGTCAAAAGCAGACAAGGCTAAAAAACAAGCAAACGAAAAGATAACCCAGACACATGGAACTTGCTCAGTAAAAAGACGAACCAATAAATGTTTGTGACTTCATCCATAAAGAAATGGACTGAGCAAACTTGTATTAAAATTAAACTAGAAAATAGCTGGACTTCCAGTTTAACTGATCATGACTTACTTATTTGAATTTGACCAATATTAATAAGGTAGTAAGAGGGGCGGCTAAAAGAAGATGTACTAGATCATTGTCATAGACACTGCGATGATTATTTGTCACCTTTGTTAGGATATTTAACAAGAACGTGTTATGGTAGGGAAATACATCAAAGTGCAATGAATACCACTTAAAAACAATAAACAATGGATTAATAAAACATAAAAAAGCATCAAACACATGTGATTTCATGAAGACAATCAGTGTTGTGTGGGCTGTGTTATCGCTGATGACAAAAAATGTTTTTTTACAGTTATGAATAACTGCTGATAAAACTGAGAATATGCTAATCGCTACTGTAAGTGTAAACTGAGTAAGCATGTCACAGAAGCATGTGTGCAGCATTGTGTTCCTGTGCATGCCTTGGGTTTGCAAGGACTGGTGTTTTTGTGTTTGTACATACCTAAAAACGAGCACTTTTAACACATGTGTGGAGTGTTTTGTGAGTGGGTCTGTGGGGCAACTACTTTGGGTTATATTTAGGAAATGCCATATGTCTTCCCGAAGGAAAGCATTTTGTGCTGATCTTGTGAGTTATCAGATGCTCTGAGCTTGTAATTAAAACTTTCTGAGACTTCAGCAAAACCTCCCTGTAAATACTGTGCAAGTTTAAGCTATGATAAAAGTCACCTGGATTCCACATATGGACTGAGCTTTTATCAACAGCATGTTCAACAGCGCTGTCATTTCTAGTTAAACGTACTGTAACAAATCAGTTTATCAGTTTGACAGGCACTGCTGCACATAATATTCATATGATAATCCTGAAAAAATAAATCCATTTTCACTTTTCTTTTCCTCACCTCCTTTTTAAGTCTGTTTTTGTTTTCTTGGTTAATTAAACTGAGATTAGACATTGTCTTTCAAAAGAGAGCTGGCTGCAGTATGACAGTCTGGGCATTTAACCAGAACAAATGTTTTCGCAATGGAGTAAACATCACATTATAAGTAAGTGCAAATTCACACATCTTTCTTTACTGGTGTTGAAAAGGCAGTAGGTCCATTAACAATCCAAGAGGATCACGGGCCAAGCTGAAATTGATCTTGGCCAAACAGACCTAATCTAACCTGGCGACAGAGAAATCCTGCTGGAGTGACACAATAAAGTGACTGGGGAGAAGCCAGAAAGTTTAACAATACCGCAGCACTTTAATTTTATGCTACAAGGATTTATCAGGCAATAACTATTGTACTGCACATTAGTAGGGGATGCCGTGACCAGATTTTTGATTCAAGCCTAGGGACTGTGCATCTTCAATACAGCATCTATTCTGATACTTATTTGAGATCTAAATACTGTTGAAGCATTAAGCAGATGATGTAAACGATGTAAACAATCCACTGTTACAGTTGCAGGAACTACAAAGAAACTTATTCTAGTTAAGGCTGTACAGAGGTGATGCTTCTTTTCCCCCATAAAAAACATTTGGGAGAGTCGGGACTGCAGGGACCACACGAAGCCAAACATAAGCAAGTTTTATTTTGTCCTGTCATCAACTTGTGAAAAAACTGTTAATTAGTGACAGCTGATATTGACCTTCCACCAGCAAAATGTGTTATTTTTTAAAAAAGTGAAAGTGATGATCATGCCTCTTGGATGTTCTGCACAGTTTGTTCAGACACTTTGATTCTCACTCTTAGATGCATGCTTGCAGGGTAGACCCTGGCTATCATTAAAAACAGCAGTGCTGCAATGCTAGCAGACTAAGGTGAATATGGAAGAGTTTAGTAACAAGCTTTACAAGCTTTGATCAGCTCTGATGACTTGTTTTAAATCGAAAGTGTTCTTAGTGTTTGTTTGGTTTTTGACTTTTTTGCTAATTAGATTTTATTAATAACGGCCATCATGTTTGAGTATAAGGATGTTCATAAGTGCACTTCGGACAGCCTAGTTTGCAAGTTGATGAATTACTTTGTCCTCGTATCATCAGATCTATGGCTGTACATCATGGACACTCAGGTGAAGAGAGGACCTGAGCTGTCAAATGATCACCACCTGGCAGTGAGTTGGATCAGATGGCATGGGAAGATGCAGGACAAGCCTGGCATAACCAAACATATATTGCAAGTGCGTTGGGATTGCATGGCAGAGGCCTGTGTCTGGGAGATTTTCCAGGTATGCTTCCTATCCAAAGACTCCAAGAAGGCAAAGTACTTTGACAGTCAGAACCGTCTCTCTGGCTTGCTATGTAACACAAAAGGAATATATTATGCCTTCCCTTAACAAATTAATGTGAGTCTTCCACATTCCCTGAATATGTATTTCAAAATTTAGCTCAAAACACCCCTTATAATTCTCCCTGTTGTAACTTTATAGTGTTTGTTCTCAGTCAAGAAAGATATACAACAAAGCATTGTTAGTTGAATTGACAAAAACCTAAAACCTCAATCACACCTAACAGTTTTCACTAAGGTGGTTATTTGTTTCTGGGTGCGCTTACATAAACGGGGACATCTGATGAACCAACTGTGTTCTGCCTGCCTCATTACATTATCTAGATTGTCAGGTAATGAAGTTCAATAAAGAATATAAAAAATAAAATGGCGAAAGGAAAATGTGTTGTTGCAAATAAGGCAAGAGGGCAATGCAGCAGAAAATAGCTGTGCTGTGAATTCATGGGTTAATATATTTATTTTACCACTCAGTGCTCTCTCAGCAAGGCTATTTATTTCATATATGACAGCTGCACATTAGAGTTATAAAACTTTAAACCTGATCCTCTTAAACATTACTGGCTCTTCAGTGCATTGAGATCTGATGCAGTCCCATAGCCTAATGAAGAATGTATGAAACATACTCCTCCAGCAGAAAATGACTGTTGCACTTTACAGCACGGTGTTGTTAAAAGATTCATTGATAATGTGGCATATCATAGCAGACTTCAAAACACAAATCGAAACAGAACTTTCTTTGGATGGAGTATCTATTTAGCATAAGTCGGCCATGTGAAAATGAAGCCACCTTTGTGATGCTTATATTAAAAAAGTGGCAAAGTTAGTTAAGGTTAATAACTGTGATTGTGGTCTTATTAGTAAATATACAGTGTACACTCCTATTCACATTCTTTAAAATACAGGCAGCCGACAGTGCCTCCTGTCAGCTACCTAGTAGATACACCTATGGGATAAATTTGAAAATCCTAGGTGATTTTCAGAAAACCTAACCTCTGCTCTCTGACCTTGAGGTCAAACTGGTCCCAAGATTAGTATAAATGCACCTATGGCATTGATTTCCAATTTCTTCTCGAATTATCACATTCACAAACTTGGGTGTTCACGCTGCCCACCCGCCTGCCAGGTGGCGTGACGACAAGACCCCATCAGCTTTTGACAGCCGAGGGGTAAAAAGTTAATAAGTTGTTAACAGGTGATTTTCAGTAAGTGTGTTTATGTTTTTTACACCAACAGTCCTACCTGTATTACTGCATGTAAATAGTCATCATAGATGGACTTACAAATATCAAGTATCTATTATGAGGGCATTATATAAAGTGTTACCCGTCATACCAATTTTTGGTGCCTTTTTAAAAGGCCAAAAAGTCTTTAAATCTTAAATATCCATTAAATAAGTTTGATTAAACACACATAAACACACAATTCAATTGGCCGTGACTAATCCGGTTGTTAAGTCTGACGTCACTAGCGTGTCTGGGCCTAAACTCCGCTGCAGGTCCATATATCAAACGATCACTATGGCATTACTGAGAGTTGAAAAACTGTCTAAAGTCTTTCATCTTTAATAAAATGATCAGCGTTCTGCTCTACCAGGTGTAACAATTGAGTTTAACATCCAGGCATCCATGAAAACGGAATTTATGACATTTAACGGAGTTAGAAGTTAGCAGGAGTTAGCTCGCTAGCTTCTATCTAAATACAATATAGCATGTCCTGACTGCGGGGTTTTGGAAACAAATTAAACGTACAGCTCTGTTATCACTTCCAACATAAATGAAGACAGAAAACTAAACAGCAGTGACGTTTGTAGGGTTACTGAAGTTTGGCTAGCTGGTATATAATGATGTGCTACGTGACCGCTAGCGACACAGCTATGTTAGCATAATATAAACAAGCTAACTTTTTTCCACTCGATAAAAGTTAACGTGAGTGTTCTCGGTGGTCAGGAACAAATGTAATCGCATGGCAGGATGCTGTAAAAGGACCAAACTTCAGCCAGGAGAACAACTGAGATAATCCATCCACAATACGAGGTTAGTCATTCATATACTGCTGCATGGGCTGGGCTGTAGTTACATCCTAAGGTTTTAAAAACTGAGCTTAAATAAATGATTAGCGGTAATAAAAGCCGAGGGAGGTCAACAGTGATCACTGACTGTTTTAGGAGCTTTTTGAGATTAAATAGAAGAAAATACATAACATTAAACATGTTAACAACACAAAAGCCATATTAAACGCAGACTACTTTAGGCCCGGAAGTAGGATTCGTCACGTCATCACTTAACTACCGGATAACAAGCCACATTGAAGAACTAAGGAATATGTGCCAGATGAAACTGAGCTTTCCTTTCTCTTCTTTCTTTTCACGGATCTGTCAGTTTCTCTGTTAAAGAGAAGCCCTAAACTCCCCTTGCCTTGTGCTCAGGTTGAGATATACTCAGTAACAGTACACTCTCTTCACTTCTTTGTCTCCCCCCTCCTCTCTTGGGTTTCTTTTCTTTCTCTTCCTCATCTTGCTTCTCCATCACTCTCTTGCTTCTATCCCCCTCATTAGGATGTCAGATCTCATTACAGAAGAAAAACAGCCGATTTAAAGGAGAAAGCAGATTGGTTTAATGGTTTGATGCAAATCCCTTCTCGTATTTTTTTCTTTCCTTTTACTGAGCATGTTTATGTGTGCAAATTCACACTGGAGAAAGGAACCAGTGCCACGGGGCTGCATATTCAAGCAAAAATAATCATGCTTTGCAAAAAACTTCACAACAAGCAAACAAACACACACACACACACACACACTTGCACTTATGTAACAAACAGACCAGAGTTGATCCCTTGTCCCAGCAACTGAATACATTTCAGTTCTGAAACGTAATGAGGAAAAAAGTTTTGAACACTGCAGTATTTCCAGATAAGACTACAAACAACGACATGAAATTACTGTCTGTCATCCTTAAAAAGAGGAGCTAGCAGTTGTAAGGCACTACAGTCCATTAGACTAAAATTATGCCAAGAATTGAAAATACATGACATAAAATGGACATAGATATAAAGTGTATTAGAGATATTTAAAATGCATAATGTCTATGTGAATAACACCACAGCGAAATATAGTGTAGAATATCAATAAGAATTATTTACCAAATGCAGTGCACTGTCCACACTATCTGGTTAACACATGACTAACTTTTATTACATACACTTAAGAAATGGGGAATGTGAGATTACAGTTTTTACACTGACTGAAATTTTCTGTAAAATGTATTTAAAGTCCAAAAAAAAAAGTGTATTCACTTTTATTCATACAGCCTGGCAGCATTCGGTTGTCTGGATCCGCAAGCTGTTCAGAAAATATTACTTTGTTTTTACTGTGGCTTAGTGACTACTGATTGTCTGAATTTGTATCTGTCTCTTCTAAAGATATGTTAGGGATAGATGTTAAAATATAAACCGTCTCTTATCAACTGCAATAGACCAACCTTGAGAAATAACAGCTACACTGAATCCAGCCATTCTCACAGTCACCACCTGAGCTACATGCAGGCCTAATGTTAAGCTATTAAAGAGAAAAACAGCCACAGTCACTCAGAGACACTGTTATTCCCAATGGTTAGAGTCATTAATACAAGTCAAGATAGCTTTTATGAGATAAAGAGGGAAAGTACAAAGACAAAAAAGTAAGTGCAAATGCAGAAGGGAAGGACGAAATGGTAGAAAACAAGGAGAGGTCAGAAAAAAGGAAAGAAAAAACAGACAATACGGGCATAAAACAGCACGAGGTAAAGACTTACATTCTTCTCTTAATTAGCAGAGATGATAGATGAGACAGAGGAACAAAAAAAGAGTCAGAATGGTAAACATATTTGTAAAGAGAAAAAGGAAATCATTGCAAGCAGTTGGAGAGATCACAACATCATTAAGATAATGGAGAAAATGAGACTGATGTTACAGAAAAAGGAAGCGATTGTAAATTAAGACAGGAAAGCATAGTGACAAGTGAAGCGTAGGCTGATTTTAGAAGCACAATCTCTTGTGGGAAAATATACCAGCATGTAGGTGTATTCATGTGCGCGCTGGAGAAGATGTGGCCATGCAGGAATAATCGTTTAAAATAGGCCGCATTAACCTGCAGCCCTCTGGGGCACTGGCCTGGTTTAATCCAAGAATGAAACACTACACATCACTGCCTGCACACATGCATGCAAAAACACGCAAATACACACTCATAGTTGCTATACATAGAGTTGTGCTGTGTAGATGTAAAAGTAATGAAGAGGCTGAGACTGTAGCAAATCACTGAAGAAGATTGTGTAGATGTGAGAGATGTTTGATCGGGGGGTGACACATGTAGTCGAGGTTTAGTAAAAGCTTTTTTATTTTTCCTTCAGTTGTATTAGCCACAGTGACAGTGCTGTTAATGCAACACTCACAGCAACAATTAATGTAGTGCTGAAATGAACTGAGCTAGAAGACATGAGAGCTGTGGAAGCCAAGCAGACAGGTTTACCAATTACCAACATTTTAAACTCAACCTGAGTGAACTGTCAAAGTGTGCTGACAAATAGCTGTCCGCTGTGCTGGGAGACAATGGCTTCCTGAGACTACAGGTCTGTTGGTTTACTGCAGTGTTGGACATAAAATAAGCCATCAGACTAGCAGAGTATTGTGAAAATCAACATCATTCTGGCAAAAGTTTGCCACAATGTAACTAACTTAGTCACAACTCTAACATTTTACCTTCTAAAATCATTTGAACTATAGATCAGAGGCCACCGTATATCCACTTACTCGCTTCTTCTTCATGTCCTGATTGTTCCTAATTCGCATTTCCTTTCATGTGTCTCTTTGAGATAAAACCGGCCCAGAAAAACAGTAGCTATAAAAACAGCGCACGCAAAATTAGAGTCACTTAGATGGCTTTTGTTGTACCATGTTGCTCCTCTTCATAGTTAAGTGCCCAGTTAACTAATGCTATGTCCCCTGCTCTCAGCGAATATTGTGGGCTTCATTTGACTGCCTTGTTTAAATTGGCCCTAAATTGGACTGACACTGTGCACCACACACTGCAGACCTCTGACTACAACTTTGGAAATTTTGAAGTCAAATACCCACACAAAACTGTGTCTCTTTTCTTTTCAGCAAAGGGATGACTTATAGCATTAATTACATTGATCCATGCCAGCTTAATGAACCAATAATGTGAGCTTGCCATTGCCAAGAAAAGGCACTATGACATAATTAATGACTTACCGCTCACTATGTCAGCACAGCCCTTATCAGTTCATTATGTGCCATCACTCTATGCATTATGAATCCTTATTAGACAACCTCCTTTTCACTGCACATGCTATTCACACAAATTTCAAAATACGCTGTGTAAAGGCCAAGCTTTAATTCAATAGCCCTGAGACTTCAAGGTGCTGTTGATCTTCGGTGTGTTGTTCTTGCAGTGTAGTTACAAGGGCCAAGCGCAGCAGGGAAATATTTGTGCATGAGATAAAATATATGCTCTGATGAAGGATTTAGCTCCAACAACATCAGACAATCTATTAAAACACTGTATCATTGGAGAAGTGCATTGTAAACTTCCAGTGTTACAATTAAATGCACACGGTCTAATCCACAGTCTATTGATTTTCGTAGCTGCAGTGCAAATTTCCTTTGTGAGTTTCTCATACCCATCTATTGAAACTACAAATACAAGGCGCAGTAAATTATAGATAACACTGGATTCTCTCTGTGCACTTCTGAAGCATACTTATTTAAATGATTTCTGCTTGCAAAGACAATGATATCACTGTATGAAGCGTTCTGAGTTTCACTGATTGTAATCAAAGCAAGAATATGAGCAAACCCAATGACCCAACTCTGAAATGTGCTTCAAAAGCTATGCTTGGTGCTTATGGAAGATGTTCTTTCCTTTTAAGTGAGTGAAACTGATGAACTCAAACTCTGGTCTAGGGTGGCACATTTACTGTCATAATTCTGACCTGAATGCTAATGATAGCTATTAAGGATCGACTCGTTAAAGACGTCGACGGAGCTGTGAAAGCGGCTTGAGAGACTTGGGTGTTTTTGTGTGGATATGATACCGTAATGGGATTAACATGGTATACCTAAACCACAATGAGATAAGCTCAATGAGGTCCTATTAAAAACACACTGCTGGCAACAATGGAGAGCGAGTGAGAATGACTGTGTGAGTTCGATAGTAAATGTATCCAACTGCAGTTCATTGCGAATAAAAAAAAGGGAAAAAAACATCCACACAGCCTATTGTGCTTCACAAACACAATAAGCTTGGCAATGCCTTTTTCTATGCCACTTACTCTTTATTTTTCATAAAGCATTATCTTCATTTGGCTCTAGACTTGATAGAAATTCACTGGACCAACTAGACAACATACCATTCACTTTGTAGAAAAGAAAACTGGCACTGACGAGGGTTGATATATTCAGTGCAAAGGTATCTCAGTTGTTCTGACATTGGTTAACAAGTATTATTTTTGCTTGGTGACTGATTAAAAACAACTTTAGATACTAGAGAACACACATATTGTCTCATTACAAAAGTTAATTGCAGCACATTTTTGCATTTTTATGTTAGACATGATGCATTATTTGCCTAGTGTGTGGCATAAATATATTAACTATTCAAGGACCAATTCTTATATTTTAAACTATGGAAAAGCTGTTGAAGTTACACTTTATATTTAAGACATATATGGGTTGATCTTCCTGAGCAGAAACACACCAACGGGCTTAAAAATGCCATCTACAAAATCAAGGACTGTTCTTTGTTGTGAACCATCTTGGCCTTGCTCAAATATGGACATGTATTCTGAGATGTACTAGTATTTAAGGAGAATTTTTAGGTATCTATATGTGTAGTATGTATTTTTCTGAGAGCTTTTTACTTTTACTGTGGCTACATCTATCTCTACAATATATATTTCTACTTTCAAGTCCTTAGATTTTCAAATTAGGCCAGTTACTTCACATTAAATGACTCTCTCATACAATGACTGCTTCTGCCATCCGTGAACAATTTACCATGGCGTCAAGCAAAGCACAGTGCAGTGTTGGAGTGCAGTCTTTGCATGACCAATAGAAATGAGGAATGACATGAAGTGGGTACATATTATACACATACACATCACTGGGCGCAGAAAGAAAAAAGACATACATAGATTGCACAACACATATTTGGGACCTTCACTTAGCCTAGCAAGCAGAGAAGTGAATGTAACTCTCTTTGTGAAAGGGCCTTAATACATTCAATTGATTTGAACCTAAATCAGCTGGAACAATAACACATAAAAGACAATCATATTGGCTTATCCATCACCAGAGCCTAATGCTAGTTAAAAACAATGAAAGAGGGAAAAGCCATAATTTATGTATAATTTCTAGTCGTATACTCAAGGGTTTAAGTAGGTCAGAACTATCAGAATAGTGTTTTTAGTGAAAATTTCCACAACTTTTGGTTACATTACTAAAGCATAAGAAAAGTGAGAGTGATCATGAAGGAAATAGCATGGAAGGTAATTTTAAATGGAGCATTTCTAACAGTCAGAGAATATCAGCAGGAGCTGAGCTCTAAACTGATCACCAACTGGCTGAGTTGGATCAGGTGGAAGGGGAAGTTAGTGGGCAGGGCTGGCACAGCCAAATGTATTATGATGGTGTGGTGGGAACATCTAACAGATCTTAAATTCCTACCTCCGGCAGAAGTTTGACAGCATTCCGAGGGAGACTCGGGAGACTGAGTCTACCACGTGGATCATGTTCTGCACCTTCATTGAGGTGATTGCACGGACCTGTGGCCACAGGGTAGTTGATCTGTTTCATGGTTTTACAGTGTCTGAACCAGATGGTGGATGGTGGTGAAGAAAGCAGTCAAGCTGAAGAATGGGTCCTATTGAGCTTGGTTAGCCTGTGGGACTGAGGGCAGGTAACAAGCGCGGTGTGGCTCTGGCTCCAGCAAAAATTCAGGTGTGGGAGGAGTTTGGTGAGGCCATGTAACAAGATTTTTGGTCTACCTCAAAACAATTCTCGCAAACCGTCAGATGCCTCAAGAGGAGGAAGCAGTGCTCTGCTCACATTAGGTACAGTGGGAGTGGGGTGCTGCTGACTTCAAGTGGGTATATAATCAGGTGGTGGATGGAATACATAGAGGATCTCGTCTGAGTCTGGGAACGAGACGGATAACTCAGATTGAGGTATCTGTTTGACTACACTTTGGTAGTCTCAGGATCTTGTCTTTGCTTTTAGTGGATGATATAATTCTGTTCACATTATCAGGTGATGGCTTCCAGGTCGCACTGGAGTGGTTCTTAGTTTAGTGTTAAACAGCAGAATTGAGAATTGGCATCTCCAAGTTTGAGACCGCAGGTCTCAGTGGGAGAAGGTTGAAATGCCCACTCTCAGTCAGGGACAAGTTATGATTATAATATGACATCAGGTTTAGCCCATAAAGAACTATTTTTTTTGCTTTTGTCCTATAGATATATCTCACAGAAGTTAAATCAGTACTTCAACTCACCTCAACTTCAGCCTGTTTCTTACCTACTGAAAACAAAATTAAGGCCAGAGAGCCACACAAACAAGCCCAATACCTAACCAATAAGAACGAGACCCTCTTTGGATTGGCTAGCTGCTTTTCTGAATCTCCCTCCAAAACATTTCATATAAAAAGCTTGCCACTGAAATGCAACGTTGTGCTTTTCCAAAAGCCAGCACCTTGATTTACCCTATACCAGTTGATCTTCAACACTAGACCTCTGTGTGGCTGTAACTTTTTCTCTTTCTCCTACTCAGCAGCTATTCCAAGGCTATGTGACTATAGCGCACTTCCTTTCTGTTGAACATGTGAATACTGAAAATACAAATGGATTAAATCTAACACAGTTTTAAATTACACCTCTTACCAGCTGGTTACAGTCACCATCAAGGTCAAAACTTGGATTTTTTTACCTACCTTTACTCCTTCACTAAATGCTTTTTGCCTCTGTGAGTCTAATTTGTGTACTACTGTTGTATCATACACTTTATAGAGAAAGTGGTTGCCCTTGTTTTCCATAACATACTCTTAGTCACTTGTCAGAGATGACTGAGTTTATTTACCTTAAACACAGTTTCAGAGTTCAGGGCTTAAACTCTAAAATGTCTAAGCCACACGAAGTAGAAACAAAGCAAAACATGAAACTGCATTGATGATACAATTTGATGCAATGACTTCCTTACCTGTGTTGTTGCGGTAGGGCCCTGAGTCTGGGCCCTGGCTCTGGCTAAGGCTTCTCATGGGGCCCTTGTTGTGATAGACACGTTCTTCATAGATCGGATCTATGTGGTGCTCTGGGGACCCCAGAGGCCGAAGGGGCTCTTGACTATGCTGACTACTGTAGGAGCCACGAGAACCTAGAGTGAAGAAAGAGGAAGTAAAAAGATGTGAGTACAACACAGTGAAAAAGGAATGACAAAGTGAAAGGTAGAAAATGAGGAAAGAAGATGAGTAGGTTAGAAACAAAAAGGATGGAGAGGGTTGAGTAAGAAGTATTTGACATGTGAAAAGAGAGGTAAAATAAAGACATAAATGTGTATATGGTATTTAAACGAAAGGAAAATAAAGAAGCATATGCGGCAACAAGTCTATTTGAATTTTAGAACTGTCCATTGCCATTCTTCACCTACGCTGATGTAGACTAGTGTTGTGGGATAATTAGGACGCTGTAAACAAAGTCGTTCTGAGCAACTAAGGGTTTGGTAGTGTGTGTGTGTTCGTCTGTCTGTGTTTGTACGACTGGTAAGGAAGTGAGAGAGTTATAGTTCAAGCAAATCAAAAGCAGAGAAAAAAATAGAGACATATGCAGCAACAAATGAGATAAGAAGAAATATACAGATTGAGAGAGACAGAAAACAGGGAGTGATGCCTCTGCATTTAATTTTTTTAATCTCCATGGAACACATTGCTGTTCGGCAGCTATAAAATAATGAGATGCAACCCCCCCTTCCCCCTCTCTCCTTTGCTCTGTGTTTGGCAGGAGTCCCACAGAAAAAAACATGGCAAGGAAACATTGACAGCAGGCATTTGTTCATTACACAGCAGAACAAATGTAAGGCAAGGGGCCTCCCAATGAAGACGAGGAGACCCAAAATTAAAATTAGGCAAGGGTAGAAAAGTAGCAAAGTGGGGGAATATGGGTTTATATGGGAGGGTTTAGGTTACATGGTGCGAGATAGAAATAAAAAGACATAAATAGTCATACATACACTGAGTTAGAAAGCTATGAGTGACTGAGATGGTCCAGTGGAGCTAATGTCATATCATATTACAATAGTTTTCAGTGCACTTGAAGTCGCATGCCAAGAAAGTTACACGGGATGATGGGCCAGTGCACGAAGATTCAAACCTCCATGTGAATCCATCATCAATGTAACACAGTCAAATACCTCAATCTGTCAGGTTATATCAGAAATCAATGCATATTAATAGACTTTGCCATCTAAGTAGGATTAAATATATGCACACCGAAGAATGAATCAGCCAGGGTTTCGGGTGAGTTCCTTGTGAAACCTGGCCCCACCTTATCATGCGAATTCCTGAGGTCAGATGGCCCAGGATGTGAGTGGGCGTTAAGGCGTCTGGGGAGGGAACTCAAAACTGGATTATAGATGGCAGACAGTTGGTGTCGTAAGCATGCTGTACAGTGCAGCGAGGAATGCCCAGACCTCTACATCGGAGAGACCAAGCAGCCACTTCACAAGCGTATGGCACAACATAGAAGAGCCACCTCCACAGGACAAGACTCAGCAGTTCATCTGCATCTTAAGGATAAAGGTCACTCTTTCGAGGATGCCAATGTTCACATTTTGGACAGAGAGGACAGATGGTTTGAAAGAGGAGTGAAAGAAGCCATCTATGTCGACTGTGTGATCTTTGAACAGAGGCTGTGGTTTACAACACCAACTGTCTGCCATCTATAATCCAGTTTTGAGTTCCCTCCCCAGACGCCTTAATGCCCACTCACATCCTGGGCCATCTGACCTCAGGAATTTGCATGATAAGGTGGGGCCAGGTTTCACAATGAGCTCACCCGAAACTCTGGCTGATTGGGACCCACACCCAGTTTCACAGGTGAAACCTCTCAGGTGATTAGAGGATCATCAGGGGGTCCTTTTGTCCCTCTGTGGGGGGAAACTCCCACTAGGTTTAAATCTGGGACTCCCCACCATTTGACCTTAGAACTGAAGAAGCTTCTCGGATGAGAGGTGAAACGTCTTCAAGTAGCTTAAAGAAGTCCAGACGCTTTTCTTTGCAAGCTCCTTTGACAACCTATTATCTTATTTCTTTACTATTATGGCAGATGATAAACCGCTGTTGCACCTCAACTCTGTCCTTCTTTCAGCTGTGTGGTTATCTGACTGGCCTGTTAACCTCCCAAGCCTATGAAAGGTTGGCTGCATCCCTTCATACTCTACTGGCCAGCTGTAGCCAGATGGTGAACTCAAACAGCAAGAGGACAAGGGTGTCAGCATAAGGGAAGAAAAAAGAATAATAGATACTGGAAGAACAGACTTTAGAACTGCCGTGGACCTCAGGTAAAAATACAGTGAATTTTACAGGACTGAAAGACAATATGAGAATATGCATGAAAGAATACTAATTAGAGTCATAGACACACCCATTAACAGCATGACTCATCTGAGCTCTTTCGCTTCCTCTAGTGCCTTTCATCTTTGAAGTCTTGGTGAGTTGGTTTTATTTCATTATACATTTACTCTTTGGCTCACGGGGGCCCACTCATGGAAGTACTGACCTCTTTCTTTAAAGAGGAAGAGGAACTTTAAGACAAAAATGACAGGCTGATGTAGAGAGTGAGACAGAGAGATCCCCTCATATGATGTTTTATTCAGTAAAATATTTAAAATGAATAACAACATGCCAAACCCAACTCTGGCTCCTTGGTGAATTACAGTCCTGCCTGTTTAGTAAAAAATAGAGCAAACTACATTTTTACCTACAAAAATATAGCAAGGAGCTGCTCATTCACCTGTATATTGTAATTCCACCAAGAATGGTAGTATAGTTCTCAACGGCAGATTTAATATCAAAGATGACTGTTACAACAATTTTTCTGAGAAGCATAAATTAAAAAATAGAACAAAACTATATATTGAATTTCCACAGCTTTGAGTTTCTAATGTTAACCAGCAACTATTTTCAGTGCCAATAAAGCTCCGCATCAAACCACACATTATATATTGTATGCTGCATATATTATCCTACATTGCTACCATGGCAATATTTAGACCCAGTGAACTATATCACACCAGCCCTTCATACAAAAAGCACAGACAGTAAACTTCTTTTTTAGGCAATTTCTGTTGTACGCAGCTTAACTCTGGCATAGAGTAGGAGCTGTGAAGCTGCTAAGTACCTCTCCAAACATGCTACTCAGATGAACTCTACTGTGCTTTTCCTAGGAGCACATCATCCACTCCGATAAGCCATTTTCTGAGTAACACTATCTACACACAATTCATGCTTGGTAGGATTTTGAAAATGTGGTAACTATCAGACCTTACAGGTGAAATAAAACATAGTGCATTGCCAGCATGAATTGCCATTAAATTGCCCTCATGCAATCAACGACAATCTGGTAGTCTATGCACATGATAGCAAACTGCGTTAATTTTATTTCCCCAGTCCACTCCTGCTCACGTCTTTCTTTTCTACTCCATTTAAAGCCTTCAGGAGACATGGAACCTGAGGCAATGCGTTAAGATCACAGTTGCACCCTCAGGGTAAACCATGAAGGTCATGTTCCTATCACCGTAGCTCTAAGTTTAAAGAACTAATCAAATAAACTTACTCCGTGTAGCATGGTTCAATCAATATTCATCTATTTTATTTTTTATGTTTCATTTTTTTGATGAAAAAAAATCTAAATACACACAGGAAAAAATGTCCATGGCAAAGGATGCTCTAGCAGAGTCACCAAGAACAACCTTTTCCTTACTTCACTCACAGTTACAATTAAACTACAAAATGTCCTTTCTGAAGTCAGTAAGAAGAAAAAAACACAGCAGATCAAGAAGAAGATAAATCATTTCCTAGTGTATTGAAAGCAATGTCAATATTTATAGACCTACAGTTGGGTCTATAGATATTTTGACACCGGTTTTAGTACATGTAACCCTGGGAAACGCCAAACAGATTGTATCTTAATCTAAATCCATTTGGTACTTTTAAGAACTGGCTGCACTAAGATCAGTGTCCTTCCCTACACCCAGCTATTGGACATGCGTATTGGAAGACATAATTAGGAATTTTAATAATTTTAAGTCATTCTTAAAGCAGGTACACAGCTGTGAGTGAAATAGCTCATAATTCTCAAATATAACTGCTGATAGCTTAGTATATTAATTCTAAAGTTTAAACTTTCTAACGGGCAGCCTCAGAGACACCGATGCCTCCTTTGAAGTATAGCCTGAGATATCAACCACAGCACAGCGATGTGCTTTTTCATAGACCGGCTAATTCAACAGATTTAAACATAGCAATTGACATTTCTAAGAACAGCAGTGTGATGCAATGAAATGTAACAATTAGACTACAAATGCTCCACTGATACGAGATACTACATCTGCAGCACAAACAGACAATCGAAGATACACTGTGAGCGATTTACTTATATCCCCTTAGTATTCATAGTATACTTAGTTTAATACGGATTACATATTTTGGAGGGTTTATGTTTTGTGCAAGCACATGAAACTCTACACGACAATGCATGAATGTGTCAACCCCCACCTGCCAGACTTCCAGGTCTCTGCAGTGTAGCAGTAGCGTAGAGTTCGTGGGAGATCTTGTACTGGTCAGAAGCGTGATGAGCTGCTAGTCGTTTGGGAGACAGAGTTGCATAGCTCCCTATGCCTGAACTCATCTGCAGAGACGAGAGTTGCTGGATTGAATAGTTAAGAATACTGAGTGTGGCAGCCAAATATGTAACAGTGGGCATGGCTCGTGTTTCAGTTTGATTGGTGTGGATAAAAAGTTTTTGTACTGACATGTTTTTAAGTTTACATTGCCAAATTGGCTTTGTTCAAATGCAAAACATTTGGAAAAGGGTGTATAAATGCAAATATCCAATCATTTTAGAGTCAAGGATGTAATTTACACAAAAATCTAAATATCTAACTAAAAATAATTGCCCTGCAGCTGCCCTGTGTTATTATTTTTGTGACCAAACATCTGGTAGAATGTAAATAATATAATAGTAACACCAGCCATGTGGTTTTAATGCACTGTATAACTACACAGTGTCATAAAATTACACTAACAACAAATAACACAACTAACAATTACACATCTGTTCAATCGTTTAGAAAAACATAATCACTACTGTAGAATCAGTTAAACTGTAATGTAAATGTATAACAATAATATAATATGTACAAAATGGATACAATAACTAAATTCCTCCAAGCAATCTGTGATTACAGCCACTGTGAAAGAGGTGAGGAGAAAGCTAACCCAGCTTTAACCTTATGTACATACAAACTGGATATGACACATTCCCACAATCAAAATAATAAGTATTTCTATGCATTAGTGTGAGACACCATTCAGTTATATAGCACTTGTCTAAAGTCCTTTCACTTTGCAGAAGTGAATTTATATTCCACTAAGCGCAGTTGCATTTGCATTCATTATAATATTGTATAACCCGTGGTAATTTTAATGGACTTTAAATGTATGCTTCACATAAAAATCTTCTCATTTTATAGTCTATTATCACAAAATACATTTCCTTTCTGCGTGTGTCCACATTGTATAACTGTTGAATGATCTACCTGGTGAAGAGGGGAAGATGTGGAGCTGGCCCCTCCCCCTCCTGCTGTGGAATTAGGTGGAGATGCCACCCTCAGAGGGGAACCGCCCCCTCCTGCTGTTGTCACAGCAACTGTGGTGCTGAAAGACAAATGAACAAAGTAGCATAATTTGTTTGCATATATATATCTATATATAGATATATATTAGGGGTGCAACAATACTCGTATAGATATTGAACCGTTTGATACAGTGCTTTCTGTTCAGTACGCATATGTATCGAACAATACAAAATTTTTAATTTATTTTATCAACTTTTCTTCTGACGATGCTGTCTGTGTTGAGCGCTCAGTGGATCTGCGCTCGACAGTGCAGCCTAGGCGGAGTAGTCGAACGCAGATTCACTGAGCGCAGGGCAAGCTAGCGAGACAGAAGTTAAGCTCTCGCTTGCAACATGGCAAATTGAACCTCCCCCACCCTCATTCAGATCGTGGCGTTTGGAACTATTTTGGTTTTCATGTGACGTATGACCCTGAAGGTAAGCGCGTCATGGACAAAAGTAAAACAGTATGTTGGATGTGCCACGCAATGCTCAATTACATTGGTGGGAACTAGGGTTGCCAACCGTCCCTTAAAAACGGAATCGTCCCGTATTTAGAAACAAAAGTACACGTCCCGTATTGAGCTAATAAGGGACGCACTTTGTCCCGTAATACAGTGAGAATCAAAAGTAGTCTATAAATGTTTAATGGAATTAACGCTTTGTTTGAAAACATAATTCCCAGCCCCTCTCCTGCTTTGTGACCAATGAGCTGACAGCACACTTATGACAATTCGAGTATGACAATTCAGATTACCGCTCATCTCATTGGTCGAGGAAAGGTCGCTTGCGGAGAAAATACCGGAAGACAACAGATGACCACAACAACAAGCATGGCCAACAGGGAAACAAACGCCGACACTGCGGTGCAAGTCTCGGATGACAGTACACCTAAAGCTGGGCAGACACTGTGCGATTTTTTTCAGTCACGTTATTCAGCTCCTGCTCAAACTGCACGATTGACTCGCAGGGGTTAGAAGTTGGTAGGTCACGATGCAGGTCTCACACTATACCGCCCGATGCTCTGATGCGACCTGAGTGCTCACACTGTGCCTCCATAAAATGAAGGTTATAACAGAAAATCTGTCGCTCTCTCTCTCTGTCTTTCACTCACACAGACACACCACCACCATCAACTTTGCTAAATTGCTAATGAAAAACATTGATCAGGCAGCTGTGATTGAGCAGCAATGTAAATCCAACTATTTTCACGGTTGTTGTGGTCGTGATAATTTTGTGATGCCACATCGAAAAGGCTCGGATGAGCTTTCCAAAGTTCTACAAGTTGTGCCTCCGTCGCTTGTGTCCAGATCACACGCTGCACAGCCGTGCTGCTCCGTCTTTTTCACCGACGTTTACGTGTTTGCGCGTGAGCAGTGTGAGCGGCTGTGGTGACACCCTCACGAGCGATTGATGATCGGGAGCTGGTCGTGAGGTGTTAATCACTTCTCGTTACCCCACGTATACTACACGACGCACGATGAAGGCCAAAATCGGTCCGATCACTCAAAAATCGGCTCAAAATGGGCCTAAAACCGCACAGTGTGAGCCCAGCATTAGAGCAGCAATGTTTGTTCCCCTCAGAGAAAGGGAAGAATGGGAAAAGGAAAACACCTGGCTGGAAAAAGTTAATATGGGCATGTGCAGTGAATATCAGCGCTATGTGGCCAGAAGTGTGATAATATAACTTATTTTGTGTAATAAACAACTGCAAGGATAGATGATTACAACAAATAGATGACTAATACATAAAAGTAATACATAGATGAATAATGATGATGAGTTATGATGCGTAATCATGGGAACAAGCGGGTTTACAAACGGGAGCAGCTGATTAGCATTAGAAAAGCTGAAATAATACCTCAACTGAAGCCAATTGTACTAAATGCACTAAATGTGCACTGTTACAAGAATATTTTTCTTTCTATTGTTTTCTATTATTTTAAGTTAAGCAGGACAGAGTTCTTTTAAAGAAAGATTTACTTATATTCTCAAAAGTTAAGCATGACAGGCTTCTGTTTAAGAAAGAGACCTGTTTTATTGTGTTAATGTTG
Source organism: Haplochromis burtoni (assembly GCF_018398535.1). NCBI lineage: Eukaryota > Metazoa > Chordata > Actinopteri > Cichliformes > Cichlidae > Haplochromis > Haplochromis burtoni. The sequence goes on from NW_024582362.1 coordinate 6,897,845, forward strand.
TCATTTTGAGCTAAAAATAAATGGCTAAATGATCATTTGTTTCACATGTGTTCATATCACAAAGAATATGCATCTACTTAAATCAACTTCAAGTCAAATGGTTAAAAAAATAATTTCACACACAAAAAAAGAGCTAGAAAATTCACCACACTGGGAAGGGTGAAGACAACTGGGTCGCCCGGCCCTGGCCACGAGGTGTCCCTTATTTATTTTTCAGGGAGTTGGCAACCCTAGTGGGAACTAGTGTGTTAGCGCAGTTAGCTCATTAACGTGTTGGCCGTCCAGCCCCACGCAGGGGCGATCCGCGGTAGCTCTTAAGGAGATTTGCGTGTTGTGGCGTTAACGTCATTTCAACGAGATTAACGCTGACAGCACTAGTGGGAACACAACGAATATGAACTGCACATTTACTCCGACATCACCCTAGTGCAAAGACAAGTGGAAGCAGACAAAAACAACAAGCACGCATGCTACAAACTTTACCCGAGTCATTTAGACAGCCAGTTAGCACATGATTCTCCTTATGGGGACCTGATATGTTTAATGTGCTGCTGAGAATGTAGCCCAGGCCAGAAGAAGCCTAGCGCTCCGATTACCACGGGGACCACCGTTACCTTCACCCTCCACATCCTCTCGAGCTCTTCTCTGAGCCCTTGGTATTTCTCCAGCTTCTTGTGTTCCTTCTTCCTGATATTGCTGTCATTCGGAACCGCTACATCGATCACTACGGCCGTCTTCTTCTGTTTGTCTACCACCACTATGTCCGGTTGGTTAGCCACCACCATTTTGTCCCCATTGAGTTCCTGATGAAGGCTCTTAGGGTCCCATTGATCTTGTACAATTCTAGGCATTCCAGTATCCAGCTGTGGGGCATTGAGTCATAGGCCTTCTTGTAATCAATCCAGGCAGTGCACAGGTTGGTCAGTCTGGTCTTGCAGTCTCGGCTGACTGTTCTGTCTACCAGTAGCTGGTGTTTTGCGCCTCTGGTATTCTTGCCAATTCCTTTCTGTGTCCCGCTCATGTATTGACCCATGTGCCTGTTCATCTTAGCCGATATGATGCCTGACAGGAGCTTCCATGTAGTACTGAGGCAGGTTATTGGTCGGTAGTTGGAGGGGACCGGTCCCTTCTTGGGGTCCTTGGGGATCAGGACCGTCCGACCTTCGGTTAGCCATTCCGGGTGTCTCTCGTTAACTAGCAGCTGGTTCATTTGTGCTGCCAGAGCTCGTGGAGTGCAGTCAGCTTCTTTAGCCAGTAGGCGTGAACCATGTCGGGCCCTGGTGCTGTCCAACTGATTGCTCTTCATGTTTAAGAACAATCATTTGTCATGTGTCATGTACAGGATATGTTTTTATATGCTGGCATAAAGAAACTGACAATCAACTTGCAAGACTTAAGTTTAACTTTTATATTCTTTTCTGTTTTTTTATTCTATTGCAAACCATCATCATGTGTTTAGCTTATTCTCAAGCTATTTTTCAAGCCTTTTCATTATTCTAATACGGACTGTGTGTCAGTATTAGCAGCCGTATATGCTCTCTACCTGTATGATTTGGCCAATCGATTAGCAGGAGACTGTTTGGGAGAGGAGGAAGAAGAGGAAGGCAGACGCTGAGTGGTAGCGTATCCTTGTGCATCAGAGGCTGATCCCAGACGTTGAAGTTTACTGGGGGAACCGGACCCTGAGCCTCCCCCTCCTGACAGAGGGGAACCCTGGGCAGGTAAGGTGGCACTGGAGTAGTAGATACCTTGGAAAAAAGTGGAGGGAAAACACTTTAATGAACATGTAAATGTTACAGAATGACAGAGAAATGTGATCAGCCTGATAATAATGATGTGAAATAGATTTAAAGTGGGTTTTAAAAAGCTGGAGATTTTCTGTGGCTGATAACTTGGTAATATGCCAAAAAAAATTTATAATAGCAAAACACTGGCACAAAGGTCAAAATTTAGATTTTATTTTAAGTGCATCAGTGACACTTTACTTAAAAAAGCTGTTTGCATCTATAGTGTATAATGCTTAGAATTTTAGATTGGACACATTCACAGACATTTGCCTGGATATGAGCACACTAGGTATCATTATCAGTGAGTGATCAATTTTAACAATTAAAAAAAAAGACTAAGTGAGGATTGCATATAAACAACCCATAACTCTGACCCCAGATCAAGGATGCACTAATAATATAATAAAGCTATTCATACTGCACATTCTAAAAATATTCTCTTAGTATCATATTTTTGGTTTCTTGGTTCCTGGTCAATGTCTCCATATGTCATTTGACATATCAACTGTATGTCAGGCCTTGTCATATTATTACATGCAAAGAAATTGGAGATGTGATCAGGCTTACCTGACCCCGGCCCAGTTTGTGATTGTTGCTGCTGGGCTGCACGGCTTGATGTCACCTGAGGGGTTGTGAGGGGAGACAGAGCAACTGAAGATTAGCATGACAGGGAGGTGATTAGTTTGTGAGGGTAAACTTGAGAAGAGTTGAAGGGAGAGACGGAGTTAAGAAAATAAATGGGATGAAACGGAATAAAGAGTAGTGTTCATGAAAAAAAAACTTTTATGCACAATGAGATCAGTCGAGACTTTGAGGGTTTTTGAATGAACTTAGGGAGCGCTAGTAATGAAATCCCCACAGAACACAGAGGGATGACAAAAAAGACGCACAGAAGCCGACAACGAAGTCCTCTGAGCTCAGCTGACTGAAATCATTTCTTGTAAAGCCTTGTCGCACCATCTATTAAAGGTAGAAAAAGTTATGTAGTCAACTGTATAGTCATATTTTATTATCTACAATCCGTTATATTAAAATCCCGATGTTCACAAACAATTAACACAACTAAATCTATTATTATAAACTAGTTAATGTTTAACATCTATTTACAAGGCAATTTTTTAATGAGAACAGTGGACCTACAGCTTGGATGGCATTATGCAGTGAATTCCCAACAGATAAAGAAGGTATGTGAGTCAAAGACAGAATATGAAAAGCCTTTTTACTCCACAAAACAGGCTGGTATATCCATATATATTCCCCTTATTCTCCCGAGACTGTAAAGGGAGCATATGTCAGACCTTGCTGAGCCTTATATAGCCTTGTGTGTAAGTTTGAGCTGTAAAGGTGATTCAGATCCATTATTACTAGACTGACACGGCTTCAGATGTAGAAAGCCATATTATGCAATCATGCAGTTACTGAGTCACTTCGGAGGATTCTCAGTACTGTCTATACAGTAGTTTGGCTCAGACAATCTTAGTAACTGAGTAATATATAGATGCATATCTGAAAAGAGAGATACAAAATGTATATGAATATATATTTACATTTAAATGAAAATGCATTACTTGACATTAATGTATTCTGCTAGTCCTTAGAATATTTACTTTGTCTGTTATATTTTACTGAACAGCAAAAATAGACTAAAATGCATGCAGTTAACACATGTTACACATTATGAAGCGCCTTGAGGCGACTTATGTTGTGATTTGGCGCTATATAAATAAAATTGAATTGAATTGAATGTTCTGATCATTTGATAACCAGTAGCTCACAATAGCTGAACACACTCTGGAGCTGTGTTTGTATTGAGTTGTGCTGTTTGTATTTCCAGCTGCAAAATTGTGCAGAGAAACAAAACAAAACAAACAAAAAAAGCCCACTTGCTTCCTCAGCATATCTACCACAAATAAATGTAGCAGCATGCACCAGCATGCAATCTCCCTTTTGTTTCCAGTGGCTGTCTGGGTCTCTGGTTATTTTCCTGCTTTGTGATAAGGGCGTGTATCTATTGAGGACAATGCAAGGTTTGAAAAGGGGTTGTGAAATTTACAGTATAATTTGCTGGGGGGGATCTTAGAAAAAAAATACCTGATGCACAGTTTATGGAAGAAAACAGGCAGGAAAGCAAGCAGGTGACACACAAAGAGTGAAAGAACGTGTAATTGGTAAAATGAGGATTGCACTCTGCAGTAGTTTGTATCAACATGTGTCTTTCTACATATTACTGGATAAATATGGAATGCCATGGGGCTGGCAGGATGGAGCAGTTGTTCCTGCAGCTCCATCCTCTTCCTAAAAATAACATTTTTAGGAGTTGCAGATTTGCTATTTAAACTTAGTAGAAGAGTTGTGCACAGTTGTGCAAGTGGTCAAAATGGGTCTTCCAGTGATTCAAATGTAGAGTGCTGGAGCACTGGAACTCCGACAAGCTCACAGGACTTCACAGGGAGTCAACCTACAGCACCCAAATCCAAATCTGATATGAATTCTAATAGATGGGGCTGAAAAATTTCCCCCCATCTAATATATATTAACTCCTTTTAGAACACAGAATATTTGTTCTTCATCATGGAAATAATGTTTTTTTCTAAAGAAAACTTGATATTGTGGCAGGCAGGAAAGTAAGCAGGTGACACACAGAGTGAAAGAACATATAATTAACATTTGTAAATAACTTAACAAATGTCTCTAAAATTGAAGATTTCATGGTTTAAATAAATATATGAATCAAATGTTGTGTTTATTTGTAAATATTAAAGAATATTGAATTCTAACACTGTAGTTGATGTATGTGATCTAAATATTTTGTACCTCTAAAGCTTTCCAAGGATGAATTACTAAAAGTACTGTAGAGGTCCTTTGTGTTAGTTTAGCAGATTATGAAATCTTGAATGACTTAAAGCTTATGAGACGAAGGGAAGAGCTTCTGTTAATGGTGGCTAATAGACTGTGTTCAACACTACAGATGTGCTACAATGATCAAGACACAAAGTGAGGCCTAAAGAGTGTAGGAATGAGTAAATAAATCAATGGGTGAATAAATAATGAGTAAAAGATGAATTGTTGGCTGAGGTAACAAACAGATAGAAAGTCTGACGGAGAGCACTTTCTCGATCTCACTCCGTGTCATCTTGCAGTGCTGCTCTTTTTCTCCTCCAGTAAAACATTGGGATGTTTGAGGTGCCATGTATCCATGAATTATTAAAACCTGGCCTCTCAGGGTTATAAATATCCTACAAAAAGAGCAGCAACATGCTAGACCTTTTACTTTCTCTCCCTCCTTCAGATAGTCACCATGCATCCACGTAAAGGAATGCAGCCCCCGCGTGCACACACACATACCCAAGCGCACACGAATGGAAGAAGATCAACAAAAACATACATGTACTACCCATGCATGCAAGCTGCACCTGCCTATCTAGCAGCACTGGCATGCATAAAGCTATTCATGAGCAGCAAGCTCTGTTGACAGCACTAGCCCCATTACACTGACAAGCCAAAAACATCAGAGGGGAGGATACACACACAGAGAGATACACACTCGCTCACATGGACAGAGATGGTGAGCAGAGAGGACAGGGAAGGAAGATGAGAGGAGGGTAAAAGAGGACAAGGAACACTGTAGAAAGAGTAAACATTCCTTTTTCCTAATCTGTCCATCCATCTATATCCCAGCCTATCAGTGTTTCTCTCTGTCTTTTCCTCCTGTTTCTTATTTATTAAGGCAAGGCATCTAAGCTTTATCTGAAACTAGCTTTGGTGTGACTGCAGGGGATGTGAATAAATATATTTACAAAAAACACTTCCTACATCATTTTCTTTCAAAAGACACATGAACATAAAATAACAAACCACAGAAATGCATGTGCAAACTGACAGAGGAGAAAGCAGATACCAATTTACCTTTAGTACAAAATTCTGCCCAAAGACTCAGAAACATACCAAAAGCCATTCACGACAAAGTACGACTATTGTCAAATAATTATCTAGTTTAAAACAATTCATTTAAACTATTTGATCTCATTTTGTATTCATAATTATCTGTCATAAATGGAAGATTTATACCAGACGCTGGCTGCTTCACTGATTAAGCAGATCAGTGGGTTTCTGTTTCATACAACATGTGTGTGTGTGTTTGCAGTAATACTTAATACTGATATGTTAAGAATATGGAAATTCAAAATAATTGGCAGCTGCAGGCTAGAAAGTAATTTGATAGATTTTCTCTCTATCAGCACACTGCTGTGGTTAATGTCTTTGTATCCATGTAGCTTTATTTTAAGTCTTTATAAACAAGACACTTGCAGAGATTTCTCTGTGTGTATTTAATTGTACCCCAATTTGGGTCTGTGAGCATCTCATAACCTGTTTTCTTCTAAACAACTTGCCTATGTCTATCATCACCTTCACACTAGAGACAAAATGCAATGGGCAGCTTGAAAAGGCAGAACTGGACTAAAGCACTTCAGCGGGGCTAATGAAATAGGATTCTGTACAAATATGCACTTCTACCCTGATCAAATAGACTCAGTTATGGTGTCAAACAAATTCACATTTGCTAAGAGCACTGAGAGCCAGAGTTACATGTAGCTGGATAAGCGCTATGCAACACAGTGCCTAAAAAAAGCCAGTAGAGGAAAATGAAGGGCAATGTTCGCAGAGTCTCTGAAAGAAAAAATCAGAGCGACAAGAAATCCGAAGACCAGCATCTCTCAACACTATAAGTACTTACAAGTTTGCATAAGCAAATGGTTTTAATACAGCTTTACTAATAAACTGAGGAAAACGCACTTCAAATTAGTCACCGTCCGAGCCAAAATCCATACTAAAATGTTGTGACCACCAGCCTCCTAGACAAATGGAAAGTTTCTCACAACACACATTGTGGTTTGCACAGATAGCCAGTGACAGAATTGCTCTCGGTTTTGTTCTCATCAACACTTATACGCTCAATATTCTCTTTGTTCGGAAGTATTTCCCACCTGGTTGTAGCTGTGCACAGCTCCTCCAACTTGCCCGCTGCGCTGAGGAGTTGCTGCAGAGATGCTGTCGCTTAGGGCGAGGGTCTGGTTGCTATGGTAGCTGGCAGAGTACTGGAGCGAAGCCTCCGGGGTGGAGTTGAGCTGCAAGGAACTCTGGGAAAGAAGAGCCGGTCCTACCAATTGAGACAGAGGTGGCGTATGGTTGTATAGAAAGGGGGTTGAGTTTGTGACAGAGCAAGTGAGAGCGTGAGAGAGACAGATTAAGAGTGAGAAAGAGAGGGGGTGTGAAATAGGGAAAAGAGAGAGAGAGAGAGCAAGCAGCAATTTAGAGCAGATAGTGCAGCAGTGCAGCACTCCGTGAGTTGGAGATAGCATACATAATTTATTAGCAAAGGAAGACCGAAACAGAGGAACAGAAAGAACTGGAGGAGAAGGAGGAGGAGCAGGGAGATAGAGAGGATGAGAAGAGGAGGAGGAGGGCTGAAAAGAAAAAAGTTGTAATAGACGGAACACCTTGTTGGCTTAAAAAAAACTTTACTCAAGGCGGACCATGATGGTCTGGTCTGGAATTAATTAGAAACATTATTTTATTTTTCCAGTAGTTAACTGAGCTTTGAAAAACAATGAAATTTGGCTTCAAACACCTAAAATGCCAAACCGTCTTCCAAAGGGTTAGAACAAAAGACTATGTCGACCACAATGACTTTTGTTACACGCACACAAATTCACCGTCTGCTTCAGAGCATCACTACTTCAACCACCTGATGAAGTCGCTGCTGTGTCATCAGATAATAATCCCTTCTCTTTGATTCCGATGCTGTGCACATAAAGCTGATATTGATCCAAGCTAAGAACATCATAAGACAGTTTTTTAGATGGACTATCTTCTTAAATGTCTATGAAATGATGTGGTGAACCAAAAGCAGTGGTTACAAGCCACAAGCCAGTCGGCGGTGAGTGCGTAGTAATGTAGGTTTTCCATATATGTGTTTACGTGTGCTCTATTAAGAAGTAATTAGTTTCCTCACATTTTCATGATATGGCAAATAAATAATTCATAACATGTATGTTGCCACTGTAGGTTAGAGATGCCAGACATTGCTTAGTTGCTGCTTAGTTGATCTGCATCTGTGCCCGAGCTAGTAGAGGTAATATTTAACAAATTTTTTAATGCAAATAAATATCCAGTATGCACACTAATACTGTATCTTAGTGTATATAAACATATCCAATCTTTTTTTTTTTTTTTTAAAAACAGCCCCATTGAACCAGCATATACAAATCATCCCATCAAAATATAGAAGTAAGTAAAGATTCTGATGAACAGGGTTAAAGAATGTGGGGATTTCTTTCTGTTTCTCTCTCCCAATTTCAAAAGTTGAACCATCATGGATATGTCCTAATAAAGCCTACAATAAGTGTTTTCCCCTGAGCTTACTGACTCGTTAGTTTCTTTTCTCACTTTAAAGAACAATGGCCCGTTATTATTCTTCTCCTATATCTATTTGCTTGCTCACTCCATCTCTCTTGCTCGCTCTCTTCTCCCTGAATCCTTCCCTCCCTGTGAGCCTCTGTGCTGTGAACCAAGATCAACTCCTCTGCTTCTCGCCTTCACAAAAGACTTGCCTTTTCTCATCTTGATTCATCCCTCGCTTTTTATGAATTATTAAACAGCACTTTGTGTTACGCAGTTTGAGTGGGAGCTCCCAAACTCATCATGCCTCAGCCTTGGTGTTTGTTACATCGTGTGTGTTACGTGACAAAAAAATGCATATGGTTGTTTCTATGTTCAAACATGTGTTGCGAAATTTGTTTTTGCTGGATGGTCAGAAAATAGCAAAGTTGACTGATTATGAAGTAGCTAATAAGGGTTTATTAAGGGCGTGGTATGCTTGCACACATGTGACATTAAATGTGCAAATGCCTAATACGAGTGAGTGTATAGTAGCACATGCATGTGTGAGTAACAGTGGGTAAAATGAAAAACACTGGTTGTAGGGTTCTAAATTCTTTTGTGTCAGTATTGACTCTCGTCTCTGTTTTGATATGGAAATGTAAGTTCGACTCTTCTGATATAAATATTTCAAAAGCTCAGTCAAATTATGAGCATCGTATTCTTACTGCAGTCTATGAAATACTCACTCATACACACCTGACATACACACAAAAGGGTCATTAAAGATTTTAGGAATGCTGGATTTGAAATCGCAATAAAAACCTGAACATTACTTTTTTTAAAAAAAAGAATTAGTGCGTCTGTGTACAGTTACTTATGAGTTGTGTTGCTCTGTGCTGACACTTATGTTCACCGACAAAAAGCCTGTTTAGTAGAACCTTCTGGTGAAGACAGCGACATTTCACTACAGTATGTATTTACTGCTTAGCTATTTGCAGCACTCTTTTTTGGGAAAGAATCACACACACCTATTGAAAGATATCCACAGTCACGTTGTTAAGCTTGTGGTAGAAGCCCATTTGCAAAATGGGAAAAACAGCTGGGTGTGGGACACCCATAACAAGAGTGCTCACAATGAGAGAGCCATCTATTTGGACAGGGACTTGGGCGGTACAAAAACAGTAAGGATCTAATGATCTGGCACGTCTTGTAGCTGTTCGGCATATGCTTAAACAGATAATCCATATCATATTAAAGCAAACCAGCAATTATAGTAAATATACCAAAAATAGCTTATCATGTCCAACTTTTGGTCAGACATGCCTCTTTGTGTGGATGCGTGTGTGTGTGCAAAACATTACATCGTTGTTCCACACTACCTAGCCCACTCTATCAGTCCCAGAAACCACATGCATTGCAAGATGTAACATGTAAGCTGACACACAGAAATTCACTGTGTATCACCCCTCACAGTGTGAGTTCTAAAATGCCATCCATTACTACAATATCAACTATCAAAAAGGTCAGCAGGCAATAAGTGAAATGGGAATGCAGTGTTCCAAAACCAATGACCTGCAAAGAAAATGCCAAGCACATTTAGCATGACCTTATACACGGGCTGCCTCTCAATCATTGTTGGAATTTCTTTATCAGAATCCAAGGTCCACAGGCATTTGGGACAGTTCCTTGTAAAGATTAAGAGAGCAATATGCTGCGTGTGTTCCTTAAATTGACTTAAAACGATTTGCTTTAGAGCAAATAATCAATGAGGATCTCAAAATCTGGAATAAAGCTCAAGCTGTTTGCTGTGAGCACAGGTCAGAGATGTAATCATAGCAAAAATTAAATCTTAACAATAGGATTTGTGGCAATTATTCCACTTATCCAATGGGTGAGGGATAATTTTCCTCCTTTAATAAACAACAGTTAACAAGCATTGGCTACCATTATGCTCACATATTTAAACTAACTACTGCTGCACTCTGTGAAGACTATCGCCACTTTTTAAGCACTGTACAAACCAATTAAATGTGTTGTTTGGAAACAGTAACATGAATTTTGGTTTTGTGGCTTGAAGTGCCTGTTCAAATTTTTAAAAATAAATATGTGTGTAATATGTGGGTAATATGAAAAATTGAACCTGAAATGATATTTTTTTATGCATTTTTATACTCTTAGACTGAAATATTTTGTTTGAGTGGCATTTCTGCTAGAGTTGACTCTTGACTATAGCATAAAATAGACTAAAATAAGTATAATTTAAACAGACACCAAATATTTGAAACTATTTCCCCCTCACACACACGCACACACATGCACACATACACACACGATAATAGTGGCAAGTATACTTACGTTCTCCACTGTCTAGTATTCCTGATTCCTGAAGGGAGCGAATGCAGGAATCCACCAACTCCAGACCTGTTGTCAACTCATCCTCAATATCTTTCTGTCCATCAGCTGTGGGAGAGAAAAATGATGAGGAGCACATACAGGCGCAAAGACTGTGAGAAAGAGAGAGGTACGGGAAAGAGAGTATGAGGCAGAGAGATGAGATCTTTCTGGGCAGTAACCCCAATCCTTTCCTCTCACAGTGTGTAAAGCCTTACGCATTGTGACTTGGTTATGAGCCGTGGGACATTTTGATTATATGCTGGTAAAGGGCCCTGATAAGTCTGCCCTGGGAGCTGCCTAGCTGGAAATGAAGTTGCTGTTATAAAAGTGAATTTGATGCACTGGTAAGTATGTGTAAGTGCATTTGGGAATATGTATGTTGTGTGTAGTGAAAATGTTTGATTTTATTTATTTATGTTTTTTAAACATATGGGGTAACACTGTTCTCCCGGGCTAGCTGTGGGTTAAAAAGGTGATACATGTTTGCAGGTGTGACTTCACAGATCGTCCGGATCCTGCAATAATCTATTTAGCTATCACAACTACCAAATCTCAATGATTTTGACTATGGCATGCATGATTCCTCTAAAAACTAACACACAACAAGTTTCATGCATGTCTGAGACGTTAAAGTCAAAGTCACATTTAAATATAGAGCACGTTTAAAACAGCAACTGCTGACCAAAGTGCTGTACATTTAAAATAATCAAAAGAGATTAAAACAGTAAATGAGGGTGACATAATTTAAGAAAAGAAGCATAAAATGAGAAGAAATAAGGAAAAAATAACGTAATAATGAATTACCTTGAGAGTTCCAGCGAAATTGCTCATCCGAAGAACTGCAAGAGAAAGGATGTGGTTACCACGACGAATAAAAAGTAAAGTTTTAGTTAAGAGTAGATTCTTAAATGGCTTTTTCAATAAATCCTCCATATCACTGTGATGAGTGATGACAAGAAAAAAAAACCATGAGATGAGAAGCGCCACAGGTCACTTTAGCTCAACCTTAGACTCACCGTTCATTTGCACTGAACAGAGAATCTCTTTATTAAAGATGTGTCCCATTGTCCTACCCTCTTAGTGTATTTAGTCTGCGTTCCTATGTTTTACCTCTCTTAAGCCAAAATGATACCAGTGTCAGTTCTGTTTCTGTTCCTTTTGAGAAGAAGCTCACGTTTTACCAACTTTTAAAAATGCAACACATAGAGGGAGGAAATTAGAACAGAAAGAGTTTTGGTGGACAAAGTTTATGGGCTGAGAAGCGAATCATCATCTTTTTCTCTTTTTTTTGGTAAATTTTGGTAGGAGAACAAAAAAAAAACTCTAGACAGCTTGTGTGTTGATGTCAAATTGTCTTTGTTTCTTCTTTTATTTTTCATCATAGCCTTGTTTGTCTGGAACCTAGCATTTGCTATTTCTTGTTGGATTTATTTGTGTGTTATGGTTTGATCTCATGTGTACTGAAGCTTTTACTGAAATAATCTACTTTTTAAAACTTATCCTTAAGTCACACTTTGAGTTCTGTATTGATTGGTTCACTCTTTATTTCCAGATGGTGTTTTAGGTAGACATACAATGAAATAATAATTGTTGCTATATTTAATTTCAGTTTTTGTGTTTGCTTGTGAAGGCAGAGGGCCACCTCCCCCTGCCTCTACTCACTGTTATTGCTTGCTCAAAGGAAATTGTTGGATTTATATTGGAAGGTATTGCGATGTGAAGTGCTGTGAGATGACAGTTGTTGTGAATTGATTGATAAAAACCTAAAATAAAGTTCATGTACACACAAACACACCCACACACAAACATTTGCACATGTACAAACTACAGGCAAGACTTTTTTTCTATACTCCTGATGAATGTCAATGGATGGCTGATTAATGGGAGGCTGAACAGAGGTAAAAACAGAACAGAAGAGCAAAAAAGAAACTTAGAGACGAGTATTGAGCCACCTTCTTTGTGATCAATACAGAATCAGACAGACTAGCTGATAGCTATAGACGCTTCCATCTAACTTCATCTACACGATTAGGCTGGTTTTCGGGGCTTGCTGTCTTCTATTTGTACTATTTCATATTCCACGGTGATGAGTTTGTATGCACAAAAGAACAAGAATGGATAAGTGGCAGATTTTAATGGTTATCCACAAACTGTTATTGTCCTAAATAGCAAAGACTCATTGTAATTCTGTAGTTAAAGCAATTTGAAGCACAGCAGCCTATATCCCTGTACTCTAATACATACAATGTGAAAATATAATGGAGCAATACTGGAACACTTCAGAGAATTTGGAGGGGCCTGGGATTCAACAGCCAACCAGAAACTCCATCTTTAATACAAACATACAGGTAGGCATCTTAAATAAAGGTTCGTGAAGAAGAGAAATGTAAACATGTGCTACTTTGTTACTTTTTGAAACCAGCTGGACTTTTAAATACAATCTGGCCAGCTGCTACCCCAGCAGCACCTCAGGAAGGGATGCTGGCAAGACAGCTGGTTCTCAAGCGTGGCGACCATTCAAAAGGTCAGTTTTGGCTTGGACTCAACGGCTGGATGCTTCAGTAGACATTATGACCTACTGTCCTCTCAATTCTGGTGTAAATCTTTGAGTTAGACTCTAAAAAGTTTACTTTTATTTCAGTAATATTTGGAAACAAAATGCTGCAATCAAAGCAACATGCTTTGCAGAAGTAGGTCATAGAAGGGCGTGCACACTGAAAGGTCAGTGGCCATACTGATATTTATGTTCCCCTTGTGATAATAAAAAAATGTGTGATGAAATTCAGAAGTTCACTTAACTTACTGCTCAATAATTCTCCAGCTAACATTTACTTTGAGTTATTTAAGTAAGGTGAAAAAAAGACTTCAGGTCATAGGATTAAATACCTGAGTCAGAAGCAGAGATCATAAAAGTCAAATTATACACGAACGACCGTGCATTTAAAGATTTAAGAATGATTGCATTTTAAAAGAAAATGTAAATCTTATTAATACATTCTATTGAGTTCTATTGTGCTTAGAGCGCTGTGCTTTCATGTGCATCAGTAACATATAACAGAGTAACCACAGCAACACTCAGTTCTCCAGTGGAGTCGGTTGCAGAGAAAGAAAGCAATAGAAAAAGAAAACTAGGCATACGACAGTCAGAGAGACCAGGGAGAGAGATGTATTAAGCATAGCATTATTCCACAACATTGCACCCCCTTGCCTGACATGCCACAACACAACGCCCAGCGATTCACTACGCCACTCTCAGCAGCCACACAGCTTAAATCAACACACAGCATCCTCTGCCCTTCCCAGTGAACTCCAAAGCATGCATGCATGTCACAAGTGCGGTAACTGAAAAGTGCCGTTTTCACCTAGTGTCAAGATATATGCATCTATGCACCCTACACTATTGTGTGAAATTGAAATATTGAAACTCAAACAACATCTCTGTTGGCAAATCAAAGTTCAAAATCTGAGTATAATCTACTTAATATTGTTCTTTCAAGTGTCCTTTGGAAAGACTGAGGACGATTTGTAAAAAGTGAGATACAAATCTACACTAACAAAAACACGCTATGCATGTTGTAAATGTGTTATGGGACAGGAATCCCACAAACATAATCCCTGATGATGTCTCTAGTCCACGGCTTACATTACTGAACAGCAGCATTACTCTGAAAGAGTTACACTGCCACACAACGTTCTTCACAAATCTTCCAGCTGCCTCCCTTCACAGATAGTAGCACTTAAGAACACTTGTCCATCGTGATAAGGCTGTCAGTGATGATGTATGTATGCATCCTCAGCAAACGCGTTTCTGCATTCACATATTTAACCCCCTAACGCCAAGTTTGTCATATTTGATACATACAGTTTTTGTGTGTTTTTGAGAATTACATGATCAGTGTGATTTTTTTCCACCTGAAAAACCTAAATGAATTGCGCAATATATTATTAAGCAATTAAAAAACCCACATGTAGCAATGATCTACAGCTAAAGCATGCCCCTGTTTAAAATTTTAACACATACACAGTTATTTACATGCATAAACACCAACACACTGATAAAAACAACACCTATACATACACAAGGTGTCAAACTCATACCATCTAGCTTTAGTTGGTATTTAGCTAGAAATGGTGAATGCTGCTAATAATTACTTTCATGTTATGATGGAATAAATGGCAGGGTTGACAAGCTATTTCATTACTGCCAGAGCAGCATCTAATGGACTGTAATGTCCTACCTGATCTTTTCTTGTGCCACAGCAGGATGTAAGCCTAAACACACCCTGCCTTTTTGGAAAATACTGTTTTTACAGGCATAAATCCATATCTCATTATTTTTTGCTTTTCTTAGGGACCCAGGGTGGCCAATTAATGGCTATTTCTAATTATTTCATTTCAAGGACTTGTGAAAAAAAATTGTGGTCTTTTTAGTACAAAGTGGTACTTGGCCTACAACAGCATGCACAGTTGCCCGAAAAATAATTTTACTTTTAAAACTTTATCATAAATAATAAAATTTAAAAAGCTGATTCAGTTTGAGAGTTTTCACTGTGATCGTCTAATATTATCACAAGAACATCCTATACCTTAACGTTGGACAGACTGTCAAGGACTGAGAATAATTAAGAAGTCAGAGAAGAACGGACTGATGAATAACAATGAGTCTTTATGACCTGACCTCCATGAAGATATGCAATGAGGTCAGGAGTCAAGGTCAGCTATAGCATGGCTGGAAACTCTGAGGGAATCATCATGCACAAAGTTAGTTGAGGAAGAATAGTGCATAAATTTAGTTTTTTTTATTTTTAATCACTTTGTTTTTGAATATTTTTTAAATGTTTCTCACTGAGTGGTGTTTATCAGAGCTGAAATAAATCTGAATGCAGACTCATTCAAGCAAAACAAGGGAGATGATGGTCAATGGAAAACAGCCAAGTCTCGTTAATTTCCTTTTTCTCCCATTATGCTCAAATTCTGATAACAAGCTTGAAATGAGGTTCAGTTATTGGATTTTCCCATAAAACATGTACAGTATATAAGCAGTTATGTATATGAACAAAAACAAAACCTGACATGAGCTAAGCTTGAACGTCTATCTGCCTTTATTTCGAGATTTCGAGATGGATGCTGATTACTGGGTAACAACGTTTTGATTTACAGGACAAAATTAGTAATGCAATTTACTGGTATCTTGCACATATATATGTATGTGTTAAAGGCACTCTAAATTCCACATGCTCAATCAATGAGAGCAAAATTTTTATTTTGAGAGACAGCTCAAGGACATTCTAATCGTTTGGATGCGGGGCTATTTGGGAACTGCATGTCATTTAAATAATTTGTCAACTTTCAGCATTTTTATTTTCGGAGATTTTTGTTGAAAATCAGTGATTGCTACATCAAGCCTGAAAGAAATGTAACACTAATGCTTATAAACAATCACTGCACACTGCACTTCACTTAAAATCAATCCTTTGATTTTTCTGAAAATCGACAGTGCTCCTTATAATCCCGTGTGCCTTATGTATGAATTCTGGTTGTGTTTACTGACCTCGAAACGATTTTATGTCGTACACGGCGCTGGAAAATCTGTCAAATGTTTTAGTACGACTTTGCTAAGCTACGAAGCCGCACCGCTTGATGGATTGTCGGAGCATTACGGCTAGCATAGCCTCGCAGAGTGATACGTACTGTGCTTCAACATAATATTACCGTATTGTGTGTGTATAACCTCTTTTTAAGTTTTGTGGATATTATACATGGCTATGCTGAGGATATGTCGGCCACCAGAAATGCCTTTTGGTTAAACTGTTAGCAAGGAATTTGCACTGCTACATTTTTTTTTATAACTTTAATGCACATAAAAAACAGCTGCTTGTTTAAGTGAAAATACATTGATGTTTTTTTTTGCACTAATAAAGTTGTGGAGTTGTAAAGTATTTTGTCTAGTGTCAATTATGTCGTCAGCACGGTGGCACGGTGGTTAGCACTGTTGCCTCACAGCAAGAAGGTCCTGAGTTCAATTCCACCATCAGGCCGGGGTCTTTCTGTGTGGAGTTTGCATGTTCTCCCCGTGTTTGCGTGGGTTCTCTCCGGGTACTCCGGCTTCCTCCCACCGTCCAAAGACATGCACTTAGTGGGGATAGGTTAATTGGATAATCCAAATTGCCACTAGGTGTGAATGTGCGAGGGAATGGTTGTCTGTCCCTGTGTGTTGGCCCTGCGACAGACTGGCGACCTGTCCAGGGTGTACCCCGCCTTTCGCCCTATGGCAGCTGGGATAGGCTCCAGCGCCCCCCGCGACCCTGAAAAGGATAAGCGGACGCGGATGGATGGATGGATGCATATCGCCCTGCCCTCTATATATATATATATATATATACTGTACTATAGCACTAAGTATGCAGAATCAATGGCTACTAAAGGAAGGAGGTGGGAAGAAACAAAATACAAATATTTTTCACCGTGCTACTTGAGTATTTATTATTTTGATGTTTTACTTTTACTCCCTACATTTTAACCCAAATGTCTTCACTTTGTGCTCTTGACACTTTCAAAACAGGCCCATTACTTAAGGATTAACACATTTGAGGGACGTTTTTATTTTCCAGCACTAAACGCCTTCAAACATCAAACCAATCTGAGCCTAAATGGAGGGAACAATAGCACATAACACACTACTAAACAGATACGGCAATCCTATTGGTCTATCCATCACCTGGGTTTATCACATACAAAGTGATGATAGCGGCAAATATATGTAATTTATGCACCAGTTATACACTATATTCAGGAGATAAAGTGGGCCGGAACGATCTGAAGCTGCATTTGTGTTGCAGATGTCCGTAAGTCATGATTTCAGTACTTCAGCTTCTTGCTAAGAGAAGCAAGCATGAAAGGAAAAATGTTTTTTTAGTGGTAGGTAATTTCAAATGCAACATTTCTAACAGTTCAACAAATATTGTGAAACACGCAGTTTGTCAGTGTGTCTGCTAGCTGAAGGTACTGCCTTATTTCCCAGGGAAAGAAAATTGGAGGTGAAGGGGAGAAAGGCGAGAAAGACGCAACGTTATATTTAAAGGTAAAGACAGTTTAGTGATATTTCATAAACTGGAAATTTAAAGTTATTTTTAAATGAGACACCAGCTCTGCATATAATGCAAAGTTATGTTTTTTCATAGTCTGATTTGTCATGCAAAACAAACTGAGGTATAGTAAAATCAAAGGTTGAATGAAAATATTGAATGACATGAATGTTGAATGATAAAGTGGTGAGCTGGCCATACTTGGACTGTTGCACGGAGGCTGGGATGTTAATGGTCAGAGGTAGGTTACATTGGGTATAGCAGAGATTAATTTAAATTTAAGCTGATGATGCTCAGATTCATTCACTGAATTCCACCTTTATACCAGCTTTATACAGTCTAGTATAAAAACACCTTACTGTCTGTGTAGGGGATGGAAATCAGCCAAAACAGTTCATGAAACATCTGCTTACTTTTTGTTGAATTCAGTTGTGTAAATCCACGGAGAAATAATAAACCTGAGAGCAGCAGCCTGTACACAATGAAAATCTACTGGAGCCCACAATAGAAGTTATTGTGAGACTCTTTTCCACATGCTGAGTGACAACAAGAGATCTAACAGTTTAGGTATGGAAGCAACGAAAAAAAGTTTGGATTTCAATGTTTTAACGTTGAAAATAACATTAGTTTCACTGTTATGATACTAATGTAGGATCAAGTACTTCTTCCTACTCTTTTTTTAAGCATAGCATTTGAGTAGTTATATACAGACTACTAAAATGTGGGCTAATGTCAACTTTTACTCATTTTAATATTAATGTATAAACGTCCTTTCAATTTATTCATGTACATGAAACTGAAAGAGTTCAGAGGCACCTTTTGAAATCAGCTTCTCATCTAATTTGCACTTGCTTAGCAGAATCCTTATTTGTGAAATATTTCCCGTAGGTTTCAGCCAACTGTTCACAAGCAACCAACAAAAAACTGTGTCAAACAGTCACACCTCAGGGCAGTTCGATTACATGTAGGCAATGCATAGGCTTCCACCCACAGACCACACTGCTTACAGTTTGAACAACTTCAAATCTAGACTTAAATCTCAAGATTAATCCCTGACTTACTGGCTAGTGCAAAACCAGAACCCTACATATGGTGTGATAGTTTCACAGGATCGCTGATTCTGCTCACTTTAAGTGTGGAACTTGCTTGGAAACCATTTTATTGTGTCTCTAGATCTATTTCTTACATAGATATCATTGCTATCCAGAGGTGGTTGTCATAACAACATTGTTGTACATCATCATCAGCATGACTATGTGACACCATAAGTGTAATCTGTCAGTCAAGGCAGACGAGTGGGCTTTCATGCTCAGCACTGGATGTGGGGATGAGGAGTCTGTTTGGAGAGATGGTGTGTGTGTGTGTGTGTGTGTGTGTGTGTGTGTGTGTGTGTGTGTGTGTGTGTGTGTGTGTGTGTGTGTGTGTGTGTGTGTGTGTCAGAAAGGTGAACATATTTTAAAAAGCCTTTGTGCTGGAGTGGGTGAAATAACATTGTGCAGCAAATAAAATCAACATAAACCTGCACCATATGCAAAACTCTTATACAAAAACATGTCAAAACACTCAAGCTGAAAAGCAGAATAGGTTTTTGTTTATATGGATGCATATATGGCTTGTCTATTTTCACTATATGCAGGTATCTATACTGTATGCGTGTTTCTGTGCGCGCATGAAAGTACACGTGAAAGTTCTCTGATACTCTATTCAGAAAGCAGTCTATTGTGCTCACAACAAAGCTGAAGACAAACTTTTGTGGCTATGACAGCTGAATGACAGTTCAACAGAGGGGCTGGAAGAGAATTGTCTAGTCAAAGTGTTCTGAAATAACTTTTAATGCCTGACTACTGACAGCTGCAACAAAACCCCTATTCCTACCAAAAAACAAAGAAAACAATGCACGATGGAATTGACAACTCCAATAAAGGTTTTTCAACTCTCTGCAGCTTTCTCCTCTCCCACTCACCCACTTTCCAGTCCTACACATTCACATGCGGATATCTAGCCTACAAGCATGCAAGTCTATGTATCTCAGTGTACTGCATCAGTATTTCACGCTTATGTGTTGTCGATGTTCAGTGGTTGTGTTTAAAAAAAGCCAATTCCTCCACATTGTGCAATCATAATTCATAACACCCACCTCAAATATATACGTGTCTCACATGTGTATTTGAGCATCTGTATGCATGTATAGCCACATTTGTGTGCATAAGCATCTGCACATAGACAAAATGTGACTTTCCACTATGAGCAACACCTGCTGGTTACACTATTTCAATTCAGGAACATCTGCTGTGTGAGTCTAAATCACCAAGCTATTATAGTTATTATGATAGGTGGACTATCACCATTTTGCACCGGTACAGATAATGACAGAATACCTCTATGCATAATTCACCGGGGATGGGTGGCCTGACATTGGGTGTGCCCTGTATTATTGCGCTCCACACAGACAGGAGCTGTCTAATATTTATATTCATCTAACAAGGCTCACTGCAGCAAGACTGTTATGACTTGTTATTGAAGAAGAGGTTAAGAGCTCAACTTCAGACAATATGGAGCAAATTTTGGTTGGCAGTAAATTTAAAAAGAAAGAAAGTTATGGTATTAATGCATGTCATGTTATCACAGTCAAAAAAATTTAGATCTAATGCATGTTTTTTTTTTTTAAAGAACACTTACTTTAAAATTTCAGTATAAGAAAATACCTTATCTCGGAGTAGGTTTGTGGTATTTGCACAAACTACTTTTTATGCCGTGTTTGCAGTCTACTCTGTAGACCATATGGAGCCCCAAGAGACATATGAGAGAAAACTATACATATGCATGCGTACAGCAGACAGTTAAAAATTAAGTATAAAACATAAACTGCACAAAGTACAGCACCAGTTTATGAGCTGGAGAAACATCGACCATATCTGAGATAAACTAGTGATTTTCTGAATGCACTAACCAGTCGAAACATGTGGGGAAAAAATCAGTTAACCCAGAGATATTTAAAAGAGAGACATAACACTAGTTGAGAAACCTTGAGAGAACATGACAGCAAAAATGAAATGCTTGTGTCATCAATCAGCAGTGAACCCAGGAAGGATGCAAGCCAATAATGTTGTTGCACCCAAAAGATCACTGGCTGCCCTCTCCCCACACTGGAAGTTCTACACAACGTCCACTGTTTTAAAAAGGCCCAAAACATCATAAAAGACACCTCACATCCTGGCCACTCCCTGTT
>NW_024582362.1:6918875-7077058 GCF_018398535.1 Haplochromis burtoni
GTGAATGTTTTACTGTTACATCTTATTAGTATTTTAAGTATTCTATCTATTTTATTTATTGAATTTTATTGTTTTATTTATATTTTGATATTGCTAGGGATGATGCAATGATCGGGGACCATTTTTCATTTCGTTGTTCTCGTGACAATGACAATAAAGTTTCTGATTCTGATTCTGATTCTGAGCTAAGCAGCTGGTAGTCATAGTTACATGTTATTTTAGTACAGATGTACTATTTTTTTCAAATGTTAAATGACCTGTATTTGTATTGCGCTTTACTTAGTCCCTATGGACCCTAAATTCAAATTCAAAATGAACTAATATTTTCATGAAACAGTACAATATCTGAGTTTAAACCAACAGTATGTTTTCTGTGTTATGTTGTGCATATACTGAAGTTGTATTTTTTTGCACTGTCTGAAGGTTTACTCTGAAAAAGGAGTCACTCTTATCACAAATAGCATCACCCTTATGCTAACATTTTATATTATTACATTATTTTTCCTTCTAGCCGTCCCCCTACAGAAAACCAGCTCTTATTAGAACTGTTGTGCTAATTAACTTTACAGGAGCTTAGCAACAATGACTGAAACTGTGTAGCTGCAAACACCACAGATGCTTGAACCTGATGAAATACAAGCAGTGACAAGCTTCTTGAGATCTCCTCCACTTAATGCCTCTTAACAACAGGGTGACCTGTCCAGAAATCCAATTGTTGGCATTTAGCTGTAGTGTGTCTACTGCAAGTGATGCACTGGCAGTAGGAGCCTCCCTGACCACACTGGTGGCTCAAATGGTTTTGTGCTGCCACATCAGCTCAGGTCAACAAACACCAAGCAATCAGACAATTATGTAACTTAGCATTACATGAATTAGTAAAAAGAATCTAATAATTTTTTTTCAGAAATCTTAATCTTATCTTACGTTATTTATTAGAGGGGCGAGTAAAAACATTACTGCTCAACACTGTAGACTCTACAACCAGCCGATTCTTTCTCATACATTTTAATTGCATTATGGTGTAGATGTTCTCTACTTTACATTGTTAAACAGAGGTGGAATTTTCTATCTGAGAAGTTCACAGTATGAACTGTATGCAACAGTTACAATGTGATATAAAACAAAAAGGACAATTTAACTAAACCATTAGGAATATTAATTGGAAGATATGCACTGTTAGCTCCATTGTGGCTTCATTGATTAAAATATAATCACATGTGGCAAAGTAGCTATAACATTAGCATAACAATACACATTTCTATGAGAATAATCTCAATAAAATGTGCTAAATATTCTAGCAAATTAAAGCAAACTGACAAAGGTGTCTGACCCACAAACTGAAGGCAGAAAACAGTCAGCTCCCAGGCAGCAAGTCAGCAGTACTTTATAGCATAGTGTCTGTAGCACAAACACAAGGTTTGAGTGAGCTTGTAAAACGGATGCATTTTTCTACACAAAATGCATTTTCAAATGCTGAAAAACAAATGCTAAACCTCTATGTGATGCCAACCCCAATATGAAACATGATTATTAGGCAATTTAAAGGGATTATAAAGATTTCAAAGTAAATAGTTGAGGAAATTGGCCAGAACAGCAGTCACAATTTGTCAGTGTGTGTTGCTGGCTCACAGTCAGAAACATA
The DNA here is from genome assembly GCF_018398535.1 of Haplochromis burtoni. Classification (NCBI taxonomy): domain Eukaryota; kingdom Metazoa; phylum Chordata; class Actinopteri; order Cichliformes; family Cichlidae; genus Haplochromis; species Haplochromis burtoni. The sequence continues at coordinate 6,920,518 of NW_024582362.1, forward strand.
CCTGATCCAGCTGGCATTACTGGGTATTGATTGTACTTGTAAAACGCTCATTGGCACTAATGTAAGTCGATGCACAGTTAAGTACATTAGTTGTGATTTTTTTTTTTAAATTGGGTATATACTGTCTAAAATGATTTCTGAATTCCTCCCTTCAGGTTTTCTTTGGTGCTAGGACCAACATTTCATGTTCTTAGAGGACAGGGTTGGGTTGAGTGAAAAGTGTCATTTATCTGCCCCTTCTGTTTGACATGTCATTATCACTGAGTGATGAAACATCAGTTTTGTCATTTTTTCCAGCTTTCCAATGAAACAGCTTTCATGCCTTGACCATTCCACACTTTATTTCTCCCATTCAGATCTACACAAATGTGTTCCTTCAGATGAATGAAAGAAGGCACAGCCTGTTCTGGAAGTGTATTCATTTCTGCATGCAGACATCCGATAGACCAAGCAATATTTCTTTTAGGCGATGAATGAAATCACCCTACTGTCTCTATCTTGTCTGCTAAATAAATTGTCATCTCCTGCAGCCCATCAGGCACTGTGAAACCTTTACACACATACTGATTTAACACAGGCACACACAGAGACACTCAAGGGCAGTAATGTGATGTCACAGGACATCTCAGAGCTTTGGGGGATGAAGCACTTGCTGGTCTACATCACTCACCTCCCCCAAAGGATATATTAGAGTGTGTGGGTAGGAGGGTGTTTAAGGTTGGTGTATGTGGAGGTGTGGGGACAGATGTGTGTGTGTGTGTGTGTGTGTATGTGCAGAATGTGTGTGACCATGTGAGGGAGAGAGGTTATTCACCTTAAACTGTCTGGCTCTTTGAGAGCCCCACGAGACCAATTACCACTATGGCTCCATATTCACACACACACACACACACACACGTAACTTTACACCATGCAGGAACTATGATTGCAGAATGGCTCACGAGTATCTTCTTGTCAATATTCATGATTCAAGGGAGACCACTTAAAGTTCAGTAGTTATTACAAAAAAAGATTTAAAAAAGCCAATGTAGTCATTTGGTATTACGCACATTCGACATGTTTAATTAGAGGGAACTAAAATAATTGTGAACCAAGATGCTATTAGTAACACCACTTCCACATATAAAAATAGTAGATCAGCGTACTGAACGTAAAAGCTCACAGCTTCCTCTTGAATTTCCTGTTTCTCTAATTATTTGCACTGTAACACACACTAATCTTATTACAGCACAGGCAGTGCTGCATTCTTGTTTAGCACTGAGCTTGATCTTAGCAGTTATTCTGATCATTTAAAACACTTGTAGAATGGGGTCTGTGCAGACTCAGTGTGCAGTATGTTTTTCTATCATTCAAATTCTTTATGACTTTGTCAATCAATTTATTCTTAATGATGTCACATTTCTAGCAAATCCCAGTCAAAAGCACTCAATTCCCCATAGGCCATTTTAATGAATAAATTAATGTTTGCCATGTATCCTAAATTATAGGAACACACAGTATCCAGAGGAGATACAGGGATGGTCTTAACCATAAAAAAAGAGAGAGAGAGAGAGAACGACTGAAATCGCTGTTTTCATCATCTGAATGGGGAACACTGACTGAAAGCTTTTAGAATATTTGAGACACAGCTGGTTCTGAGTGTGAGAACCGGGGCGTGCCTGGGTCATGCCATACATGAAAAAGAGAGCAGATACTACAACATTACAAGTCCCACTGAGTAGCAGTGAACATCATGAGAGTGCTCCACCTGTGGAACGCCACCTGTTGATGTGACTGTCCAATACTCAGCTGGAAGAGCCTGTTACCTTTGCTCCTGAATCACACACAGGAAGGGAGCCACTGTTTGCTCCTTCTGTCACATGAAAGGATGTCCTAAGCATAGCATGAGGCAAATTGAGTGCAATAACTACCTGTTGTGTCTGATTTGCTTAGTTGTTTTTCACTGTACAATCATAATGAGAGCTTGATTGCCAGGACTAAGTCCGACTGAGCGAGCAAGTTTCCTTTGCCATAAATTTTTAACCACCTATACATTAAATTACATTTTCTACAAATAATCATTGATATTCAAAAATAAACCGCTAACATCCTACCTGTGGGCCTGTGGGTTCAGTGGTCTCGGGATCTTGTTTCTGCTTTTTGCAGATGACGTGGCTCTGTTGGCTTAATTGAACGAGGAGCTCCAGCTTGCACTGGGGAGGGATTTGCAGGTGAGTCTGTAGCGGTTGGGATGAGAAGTAACGTTTCCTAATCTGTGGCCATGGTTCTCATCTGAAAAATGGCCGTGTGGCTACTCTAAGTCAGCGATGGCTTGTTGCCCCAAGTGAACAAGTTTAAGTATCTCGAGGTGTTGTTAATGAGTGAGGGGAGAGTGGAGCGGGAGCTTAACAGACACACTGGAACACACTGAGGCTGATAGTGCCTGCAGTGATGAGGACACAGTACTGGTCTGTTGCAGTGAAGGGAGAGCTGACCACGAAGCTGTTGATTTATAGGTCGATCTCTGTTCCTCCCCTCACCTGTGGTCATGAGCTCTGTGTAGTGAACAAAAAAATGGATACAGGCAGCAGAAATGAGCTTGCTCTGAAGCACGTCTGGACAGAGTCATTTGGAGCCAGTACTCCTCCACATCTGTTTTATATGGATGATTGCTTCTTACAGTAAATTGTTCTTGGGGTCTCCAGGAAACCCAGTCCAGGTATGTTATATGTTAGAAGGATGAGGGTTAAAAGTGTGTAACTGGACACTTGTGTGTATTTGATCTTTGAAGTCAAATGAATAATGTCCATGTTCCATTACATAAAGCACAGCATGGTGTAGGTGTATGTATCTGTATGAGAGGACGAGGTTGTTTACAAAGCCTACTGTGCAGTAATTCAGAAGGCATGCACACATCTATATATGTGACTGATGAAAATGATGTAATGTGACGTGCACTGAGGCCTTGGGGATGAGGTTTTAATTGAGAAGCTGGTTTATTTATCACATTCTATCACCATGTGGTGGTCTGCACATGACTCAGCAGCATCTATCTAAGACTTGAGAGTGCACACATATGCACACACAAACACCAAGGCCATCTGGCTATAGCAGAGTGCAGCTAACTTGTAAGTTGTTTTAGTCTCTCTCTTTTTTCCTGCTAAGTCATTAATCTCTTCATTTTGAAGGCTGTTTTCAACAGGCACCGAGTGTGTTTAAGTCAACATTGGCTAACATCGTGAATAAACAGACATTAAAAATTTGTTCAATTAGTAAAATATGACAGTCAGCAATTTATTCAAGACAACCTTCTTTAGTCTTAATCCAGCCTCATCATAAAGAATGACTTATGCTTGATTTTATATTCATTACACAGCCAAGAAGGAATGCTATTGTACTACCCTTACAATGACTGCCAAAATTTAAGAACAATAAGGAATATACTAGGGAAGAGTACAATAAACCTGAATTTTGTGTATAATATTCCACCTCTAAGAAATTAAGAGTAAGAGAATGAAAAATAGCCTATTCAACCATAGATCTTGGTCCATATGCATATTAATAAACTTACTGTGCAGAATATGTAAATGCATGTGTCACTTTGGTTTTTTCTGTCTCCCAATGTGAGGCTGTAAGCATTTATTAAAGCCAGTATCACATACTATAGGAGTCAGACACTAATCTAACACCTCAGAGTCTGACTCGGTCTGAGTCCAGCTCCTGCTTGCTGCATTTTGAGAGACATTTCACAATGGTATGTAATAGCGGCCATACTAAAAATCAAAAAGAAAAGAAAATGTATGTATTTTAGCGGAGAAAAAATGTTCCTCTTTGAGTTATCTATGGGTAGGAATATGACTAAAAACCTGAAACACTGCAAACCCATCGGCAGACTGAAAACATCCCCATATGCATCTTGTTTTGCAACTCCTATCTGTGCTCCAACCACTAATGGATAGAGAGAAGAGTGGAAGGATGGATGGATGGATGGATGGATGGATGGATGGATGGATGGATGGATGGATGGATGGATGGATGGATGGATGCATGCATGCATGCATGCATGGATGCATGCATGGACAGACATATTAGTAAGGACTACGTGGGTGTAACAGTACAGTTAGGTGTAACATTGCCTAACCCTAAATGCACAGAAGAATGTAAATCTTAAGACAGCAAGTGTCCACATGGATTCATCAGGATTATGTCAGTTTTATCGAATGATTCACCACACCCAGGGCACCGTCTGACTCATTGGGTTACAATGCAAACAAAAATCAATTTGGGACCATCCAGAAGAGGTGATAGAAGTCACAATGAAAAGTGTAATTACGGCATTCAGTTATGGCTCTTGGGGGGACTTTGTCCTTAAATCGGAGACCCTGACCCAAAGGAAATAAACTTGCTTGCTTTATTGTGTTCATCTAATAAGTCGCTCCTCTGCAGTCTTTGTGGGAATATGATGCTTTGTGAGTCACACCACAGTATAGCATACGGCTACTTTATGTTTGAATGAATGAGCTCAGTCAATCACTTGTTCTTTTTTGTGTATGCTTTCAGATTGCTGAAGGTTTTGGTATTCATCTAGACACCAAAATTGACAATGTCGAATAAAGGCTTAAAGCCTAAACAGACAGGTTTTGTTTTGTTTTTTAAAAAAAAAGTATTTCTGTCCTTCATATTGTCAGGTCATATCAGTGATATTGCTGGTACGGTTCACAAAGTTAAACAGGAGAGGAGACATTTCTGTAAAATTTGTGAAAAGAAGAACCTAGACAAAAATGTGTGCACACAGGCAGACACCAAAACAATGTGTCCCTGGAACGCATACTCACACAAACACACACATCTTTCAGTGCCCACATAGACTCCACAGCACAAGAATAAAATCTTCTCCTTAAACTGCTCCAGGCACTGATTCCTGGCCTTAGGGTATGGTGCCTCAAGAGGACAAACTCACTCATACTCATCTTTTTCTCTTGCCATCTTAGTTTCTATGTCTTTCACTCTCACATACACAAAGACACACATGCAGAAGTCTGAGTTTCTCAACTAGCACTGACTATTACAAGGATATCACTAAGCAGATAAAAATTGGAAAGCAGTACAGTACAGCTTCTACATCCTGCATTTTAATAGTCATGCGTGCAATCAGAGCAGCCAAAAATCTTCATCAAAACCTGCGCTTTCATCTTTCACATTATCCCGTTTTCTAAAACAACAAACAAAAAACAGTCTTTTCAAATTTTCTCTGAGGCACATGCTTACATCAACCACTTCTCACTTCTTTCTTTTAGATTTTACACTCGCTCTTGCTCATTTTCACATGCCTTTCCCAATTTCTGTCTGTCTCTCTCTACATTACACTTTTTTGTCTCACATGTTACTTTTTATTTAATTGTGGTTACTCCAATTTTGTGAATATTTTCCTTAACATTACCTGCATGCACAGTCAAATCTAATTATATCCAATGAATGTAAATGAGCTTATACTCAGGTTTCTGGAAATCCCAGGCTATCTTTTTTTTTTATCTATAAAACTTCATAAATGTATTTTTAATACTGCAGGAAGAAATGTAATCTGATTTGAATAGTTAAAACTTTTGAATGATTGTTGGTCCCAGCTGACTATAAACTACACATCTATACACCGTGCATCAATGAATTACAAGTGATGATCTATTTTTCTGTAAAGCACTATGATTATTTTTAACCAAGTGCTGTGAATTACAGTTGTATTGTTTCTTAATCCTGTTAAATGCAACACTTTGCTCCCCAGGACTGATCACACTATCGCCACACACACAAAACCGCACACCTTACAAGAGAGCAGACAGGTAGGGCATTTTGTACATGTGGACACACACACACACACACACACACAGAGTTTTCAAGTGTTGTCAACAAGAAATAGAGATTATCTCTTTGGTTATTTGCTTATTTTTTCAGTCAAACGTTGAGACAATAATCCCACACAAATGCTTATGAATAACTGCTTTCAATGATACACACTTTCCCTCAGAAGAACAAGTACCGAAGTCAAAAGGGGTATCATCCAGACAACACCAAATGATCTACACACACAGTGAAAGTTTTATGTAATGAGTTCTGGGTATCTTCAGCACAGAGTGAGGCCCCTTAAGCACCAACACTGAAGATGTGAACAAGCAAGAAAATACCGTGTCTTTGTCTAACACAGAAAAACATCAGCAAAACAGGAAGGATACTTGTATCTGTCATGGTCAGTCAGTGTCATATCTATCACCTTATTTTCACTTGTACTTACAGGGCTCTCTTTAGTTAAACATTGCGATTTCTAAATTGGCCAAAGCAACAGAAAGAAGCATTGCATTTAGCAATTTTCTTACAATATGGTGAAAGCTATCTAATAAATAATTAATCCCTGAGGGATGAGGATTAACACAAGAAAATACCATGTTGAGGGGCTACTGCGGCTAAGGATCTCAAGACAAAAACAAATACATGGAAACCACAGTTAAAACATGAGATCAAACAGCCATCAGTTATTCTAACACATAACCTCCATTTGTTAATAAGTATTTTTTTCCCATCTGTCACTTTCTGTTTTTGTGTCCTCTCTATTGTCCTCCTGTGCACTTCCTCCTTCATTTCTCTCTGTCTGTGTTTTGCCTCAATGTTTCACTCTTTTCATAACGTACTGTTTTCCTCTCTCTGTCTGCCTCTTTGGCATGGTTTGGTTGGTTCTTATCTATTCTCTCCACTATCTGGTGTTGAGGGAAGATAAGCATGCATTTGCATGTTTAATGAACCAAACACCCCCGATTCCCCTCACCATGAGGACACACACATGCACAGAGGTAGGCACACACACACACTCACACACACAAACCAATGCTGTTGGCCCTACAGGCCTCTGTCTCCTTGCAGCTGACATGGAGTCAACAGCTGCTGACTCCTACAGGAATAAGTATACATAACATATAGAACAGCAAACAACAGAAGGCCATTGTTTGTCCTAACCTCATTAATTTTAACAAAAAAGAGAAATGACATGAAAATACTGACACGATGGGATTTCAGAAATTTCAGAAAAGCTTCACTCAGGCAAATGTGTCATAAGATTTGATAAATAAGACAATAAAACACAGACATCTGTTTTGCATATTTTGACAATACTGACAGTTAAAAAAAACTCATAAAAAGTAAATACATCCCACAGGAGACAAACAAAACTGTGATGACCCTGCACATTCTGCGTGGTCTGGTCTGCTCTTCCTGGCTAGGCAGGATGTGAGGAGCGGGTCTTAAGAGGAACCACACTTGTTGGCACAATTGTTTAAAAAAGCTTGATAGTTAACAGCATTGCTCTTCTCCCCAAGGACCTCCAAGGCTTTCACACATTTATCACATGACTAACAAAGTCACTCCTCATTTCTTTTTACTTAATTTTTATTTGATTAATTACATTTTGATCCAGTTAAAATCCATTACTGATCTAATCAAATGGTAACTTTTTGATTTCATTTAAAGAATAAAAACCTAAAAGTTAATACTTTATAACAGCACAAGTGGGAAAAAACAAAGCTTGCAGAGATTTTCAATATGCAGCTAAGAGTTTTTCTATTGTTGTTTTAAGATTTTTCACCCCCTCTTCTCTTGAAGATCACTGAGACATTTTAAGTGTCTTGCGAGCACAGTATGTTCAAGATCTGCCCACACACTTCAAATGAAGTCAATATCAAAAGTTTTAGTTCGCTCAAAGCTGCTTTACGTATTTAACAGTTTGCTGGTATTTTGTTTCCAAAAAGACTCTTGTGTCTCCAGGTGCTTAACATCTTTCAGGCGCTGCCTACTGCAATGTGATTGCTGGCAACATTTTCTTTTTATGGCTGTAGGAAACGTGGTCATTTAAGCATGTGGGCTGTGTGGAGGACAGTATGGTTTTATGCAGCTCCTTTATAGTCATTTCTGGCAGTCTGCATTACTTTTCTGCCTCGCAGAAGTACAGTATGTGACAGATCTCTTGGTCTATTAGATCTTCTCATGACTTCCGCAGTTCCCTTTCAAAGTGACATTTCACACAGTGAATATTCCAAGGGGAATAGAAACTACTTTGATATCTTTTTATAGGATTTGCTAGTAGGCACCAATTAGCCTTAGCCTCAGTGAGTTGTTTACACTAGCCCGAGTATACTCACTGTTACCACAAGATTTGATTTTACGGAGAATTTATCAAGCTTTGAAGTATTCAGCTAATAATTACTAACAGCTGTTTACCTGCCTAACAGGTCCTGAAAGGTCAACTGAAGTCTAATGAGTTACTTCAGGTCTGAATATTTGGTTACACTTTTAATTGAATATTAGTTAATAAGATAAACAAACAATTTTGGAAAGAAAAGTGGTCATTTTTATTGTGTTTACTGAAGGGTTTGCATTTATTTTTCACTTTAAAAAATGACAAAATATGTAATTTATCCAGACTGGTGATCTGTCCAGGGTGTACTTTTCATCCAGTGGCAGCTGGGATAGGCTCTAAGCCCCCGAAATTGGAATCCTAAATTGGATAAGCAAAAGCAGACGGATAGATAGGTGAATGCAAAACTTGTGTTTTATAAGTTGTTGATTTTGCAATATTGCAATATTACCATATTGCATTGTTGGTATGTTGTATATAGATAATTGGAAAGACATTTATTTACTCAGCAAAAACATTTTTTTGTAACAGTCACTTCTTTTATGCTTGTGGACCTAAAATATGACTTTTTATGCAACTTTCTTGCAAGATATGTGATAATAGGAAAAACTGACAAAATTATCATCATCCCAAACTAATAAACAAATACCCCAATACAAGTATTATGGTTTCATGTTTTAGCTTCTCAAGTATACTTTGTACATACACATTTACTGTATACATAAGTGTCCCTGAGCAACAATAACTACCTGATTTGTAACCCCAGAGAAGTTCTTCAGTGCTTTTTGAGTTTTTTTTTTTTAATTTTAATGAAAGTGCATTTTTCAATCAGACAACAGGCACATAACTCTCCAATGTTTTTCTAGTCTCAGAATTTGGTTCATGCTGTAGCCCAGACCTTCCCAAAGTGTGGGCCCTGTGTGTATGTTGTGTGTGTGGGGGGGGGGGGGGCGCAGAGCCATGGCAGGGGGGGGCACGGTATGAAAAGGAAAAAAACAAAACGCTTGGACACTGCTAGCACGGGCGCCCACAGAAACGCAAAGCAGGAGATGAAGCATCGCTGAATATGTTTCCAAACCAACTTCATTCTAAGCCAAAGACTAGAAAATATGGTGAGGCAAATCTGCCCTTTGGTCTCATGTAAACAATAACGTGGCGCACAGCCTGATGTGAAAAGAGGCACATACCTTTGACGTTGCCAGAGGAACTCTGTATTCCTCGTCTGCAAAAAGGAGTTTTAAAAATTCTCCATTTTCGGTGATTCGAAACGCCGTTTACGTGTGGATGAAACAGCTGCGTTTTCAAAAATACCCGTGTAGGTGCGGACGTAGCGTAAAAGAGTTAGTAGTTTATTTTATTACTACCTGTGATTTATTGCAGGTTACTTGTATTTGCTTAATTGTTTACTAAATGTTTGAGGTATGAAATAAACCGCAGTGGAGCAAAATATGGGTGTGTGTGGTTGGAGGATGTGTTAGTGTGAGTGCGCGTGTGTGCGTGCACGTGCGGGGGATGGGGGGCGCGAACGTTTTTCGTGTAAAACAAAGGAGGGACAAGGAAAAAAAAGTTTGGGAACCACTGATCTAAACAATTCTCATTTAAAAAGCAGCTTATCTGGATGCTTAGAATGCAAGATGTTATAAGGAGCCACGAAGCCAAAGGCATGGTTTCTCCCTTCCGTGCAAAAGCCAAGATGTTATTTAGGAGCAAACACAGATAGATGAGGGAGAGCTGAAATAACACAGAGAGAGGCCGACAGAAAGATAGACAGCGGGGGTGACAGCACTGTGAGAGATGTCGCCACCTGCCACCATTTTTCTCTTCTGCTCTTGGAAATGCATCATCAGTCATTAGCAGGGAGCATGACTTGCAGTATCATCATCACTCATGCAGACACACATACACACACAAGCTCAAACACAAAGCGTATTTTAAGGTATAATGCAGCAGCCTATAATTTGAGTTCCCTCTATGCAGCATTTTGCTGAGCTTATAAAACCGCCTGCAGCTAATGGTGTGATGGATCCCTCTATTATCACCCAACGAAGGACTAGAGAGTGGGGTATAGTGAGATAAACGAATGTAATTGGATAGTATTTTAGTCATGGCAAAAACACGAGGGTGGTCAGGGACAAAAAGAGACCATGAAAATGATAACCACAGTATGAAATACAAAAGCTGTCCCAACATGATGGATCCATTCAGTAAATTAAATCCCACATTAAAATGAAATAACCCCCAAGTGGACCTACTGTGTGTTTGGAGATTTCAAATGATGCGGTCATTATGTCAAAAACGGACTGAAATACACTGACCAAACACAGTATAACTTCATAAATTCATATTTTAACACACAAAAATAAGTGAAAATGTATGTTTCCATTATTTTCTGTAATTTAATTCTAAAAGTTTAAGTTCATTACAGTTAAAGTGAAATGTTTACTTTTTGAGTGAATTGGAATATTATTAAAATATGTTATTTCAAGTAAATTACTATTCAAACAGTATAAATTTGACATTTGTCGCGCTGTCTGCTGGTGCTTGGATCCCGTGTTTTTTTCATGTCCAAAGTCAGAGTTCTCTGTCAGCACGTTATATTTCCATCACCATGTTCACTTCCTTTATCAGCAAGACACCAGCCTAATGTGCGAAAACTACTACCATATGGTTTGATAATCACTGGGATCATGAGCAAGACGAGAAAAACTCTACTCAAAAATACAGACTAGCCTATATCAAAGTAACCTAGGCTTCAATAAGACCTCAGCAGTGCCACAGCTGATCACCTTCATACCACACCACATTCATTCTTGGTCATTTTTAGTAAAGGAGCCCCCAAACAAATGCTGAGCTTATAAATGAACATACTTTTCAGAAGCTGCTCTGTATTGTACATCCATTATGTAATAGTTAAATAATTTGAGAAACTGGATTTCTGATTTTAATAAGCTATGTGCCATAATCATCTTTTTTTAAAAAGAAGTTTGTGACCTTTTTCCACTGGTACCTACACGTCTCCATGCCACAACACTGCTTCCACCACATTTGACAGATGATGCGGTATGCTTTGGATCATGAGGTGTTACTTTTCCTCCTTTTCTCTACACATCATTCTGACATAGGTTAGTCTTCGTTTTTATCTGACCAAGGGATTTCTTTTAGAACTATAAAGATGTTTTCTGGCAAAGTCTAATCTGTCCGTCCTTTTCTTCAGTAAAAGCAGTGGTTTGCACCTTTTGTAAACCCTCTATATTTACATTCGTGAAAGCGTCTCACTGACAAGGACAGGCCGATCTCCTTCAGTGTTCTTGACTCCTCTATTGTAAAGGGTATGTCTTAAACTAGGAGAGAATTCTGGGATTGTCAACTTTTATCATCTCCCATGGTATTTTGGCTTCGCCATTGTATTCCTGTCTTGTCCACAGTGTGCCAGACTGTTGATTTGACCACTCCTAAATTATTTTGATGTCTCTCTTTGATAGATTTTTCAGCCTAACAATGGCATCCTTTATTTGGATTGACACAATTTTGCACCTTATACTAAGAGTTATATTGAAAAGGTACAAAATACTTTTCCAGTACTTTATATCTACTCCAGATGTTTTATCTGGTTAATTTGTCACAGCGTAATGAGGTAACACACTTCACCTGGCTATGAAACTGCTTAGTGAGTCAATCATCCTATTACGTTTAAGCTTCTGAATTGGGAGACTATGCCTGTAATTTCCAAAATGTTAATGCAATGCTTCTGTCACACTTCTTTAATTAAAACCAAACATCTGCACTTCAATCTCATCTTGTTGTTTAATCTGAAATCCACAGATGAGAACTCCAACCAGACTCCATTCAGAGCCAATGAAAAAGGGTGGTCGGGGACTAGTTAGCACCACAACCATCATCCAGGGTGAAATACGGAGCATCCGCAAACTCATTGGGAGGATGACCCACCCTAGATGAGCTGCTAAAAGAGAGCCTCCAGCGCTTGTTCCATCCTGTTTGTAAATATTAGCCTCATTTGAGATTAACTGTGCATCGCCTGGAAAGTAGACAAGAGCAGACGGCAGAGACAAAGAGGAAGCCAACCATTTCCCAACATGCCTTGAGGCTGTACAATCAGTGGAGAGCAAGCCGCAACCTCTGAGGCTGAAAAACGAAGAAAGCTCAGTGATGCCAAAAACTACAGTTCAGGAAACGGCCCTTTCCAACTGGCTCCAAAAATGAGTCCGTGCCAGTTCACTCCCATGTTCCCATCCCCATTTCTACAGCAGATGTAAACGAATTTATGACCATTTCTTTTAAAGTGAAAATATTTTTGCTTTCTGTAACTAGTAACTTCCCGTCCCAAGCACCACCATGTTTGCAGTGCTTGGGACATTTAGAACACTTTGTAATAGTTCGTGCTGATTGGTTAATCATACTTTTAACTGGATGAGGAAATCTGCTGCTGTTTTGCTGAGTTTGTTTTTACAAATGCAACTGGCTAACCAGGTTTTCTAGCATTTACCATCCAACCTCTTATGTAAATGTGGCCAGGTTATAATCTTTCACATTTCCATGATTCCAGCACAAGTCAGGATAAAGTGGGAAAGAAATCTTGTCACAAAAAGGCTGCGTCTAGGCAGGAGAGGACCCAAATGCCAAACTCACCGAGGCGGAACATGAACTCAAAAGCACAACTTTATTGCTGAAAACAAAGCCAAACGATACAAAACTAAACTGGGAAAACTAATAATAAATCATACATGAAAACACAGGGACAATCACACACAGCTATGAGGGAGGACGCGACAATGAACACAGGAAGACTGAGAACTTAAATACACACATGAGGTGATCAGGAGAAGTGCCAACAAATGGGGGAACAGCTAAAACAAATGAACATAACGATGTCACAGGACCTCTTTCAAAATAAAACAGGAAACATAATGAAACACAGACATGACAACATGAACTTGGCAACAAAAGACATGCAGAGCCCCCACTTATGTTACGACCCGGCTCAAAAGCCGCAACATAAAAACAGAGATGAATAACAGAGTGTGAGTGAGAAGAGGTTTCATCCTAAAATGGAAAACCAGGTTGGCTAAAATGGCTGGTGCCACCAAGGCAAAGACTAGTGCACTGCCGGGAAGCTTGCCTCAGGTATGCTTTTATCCACACCTGACTAGGTGTGGCCAATTAGCACCAGCTGAAAACACTGAGACGATTAGAAGCTGCAGAGGGACGTAACAAACACATAAAGGACAAGGGAGACTTAACACAGGGGTTGAAAACACAAGGGGAAACTAATAAACAAATGAACTTAGAAAACCCAATGAATTTAAACGTAAACCATGAACATCAAAATAAACTAAAACTCAAAACGCTGGGTCTATGTTTCTAGCACTCCCCGTGTGTCTGGGGTCTATTAGTTGCTGTGATCAAGTCTAAAGTGTGTGAAAACTAAACCCAAACTGTGTGAATGTCTGCTCCTGAGGGTAGGACAACTTTATAGTCTAGTAAGTGTGTTTATCCCTGAGAAAAGACTTGGGCACAGTGCGAGGAAATGTGTATATGTGTGGTGTGTTCATATGTGCAGCAGAAAGAGTGAAGCTGGTCCCTGTTGGTGTGGAACTAAATGTCACAGCTTGATTAGAATAAATAGTCCTATATGGGCTCTGGGACTGGGCACCAATGCACAGCAGGGCAAGTATGTGTAGTGACTCAGTGCTTTTGTTCCATTTCTTTCCCTCAGTTCCTCTTTCTGCCTATATCTCTCAGACGCGTGCATAAACACACATGCATGGACATTCTGACTTTACCTTTCTCTGACCTACCCGGTGGGTCTTTGGGCAGATGTGTAAGTCTGAACAACACAATCAGAAAGCTGTTACTGCCTCAGGACATGAACTTTATGCCTCACAATCCCTCACATTCACACATTCACACACATGCACACACACATATTTTGCCACTCACTCTCTGTGTTAGTTTCAAATGTTAACTATGCTTGTTATATTATACTTCAGCAAGAAGCAACAAACTTTTACACATATGATTACAAGCAGCAACAATATTATTTTTAGATGTGCTATTACAGCCTATTATTCAGGAGCCGTTTTAGTAGCATGGCCATTGTGGCTCATGTACCTCCTGATTACTGCTGCAACTCTGATTTGACTCATTTGTAGCTGGTCTGAAATATTACCTTGCCTGTTTCAATCTTTGTTAAGTCTCACAATCAGATTCAGTTCATATGGAAAATTCTTTACCATGCAGTGCTTCAGATATACAGGTAGACATGGCCTATAGGTCAAGAACTGAGAAGGCCTGGTTATTTCTCACATACTATCAGATTAGATATATTACATTTTGTTTCAGTGATCACAGTGATCCCTTTCATGCACAGAATTGTCAATATATATATTCTTCCAAATCATTTATTTAAAGATGCTCCTTAAAACAATCTAAATGTATCAAAAACAAAAATAATATATCGATAAACCTTTTCTTTGGCTGCCATGGAGTAATGGAACTTGTTAGCAATTTCCTTCCCTCTCTTTCCTCCTCTCTTCCGTCCTTTTTCGCTCTCTCTCACTGAGCTGGGATTACATCCCCCTGCCTCCAGTAGGGATAGTTTCATATCTCTTCACTAAATGCTAACAGTTCCATTAAGCACAACGGAGGACTCATTTAGAGGTCACATTTGTTTCGCTCAACTTCCCTTGTCATCCGCATACCAACCGAGTGGCTGTCTCTTTCAGCTTGGATTCCTGTTATCTGACATGACCTTTCTGCTTTGAACTAATTGGTAAATTGCTGTGGACTTTTTCATTCTAATTCATCTCCCTTTAACGACATGGCTTTACAAAAATGTCCCTATTTTTTTTTATTTTTGCACTGTGTATTAGTTGTTCTCAAGCATGCCTGCAAAATCCACAGTGTTTCATTTATGATATCATAGTATGCGCCATAATACTAGCTACAAGGCATCAGGCTGGTGGTATTTTTGCTTGTGGCTAGTTTAAACATGACAACCAAATAATTCAATTTAGCCAGTGAATCCATAAACCTACGTGACATCTCATTTATGGCCTTGATAATCCACTGCCCCAAGTCACGATTAGCTTAGTAGCCAGCTTCACATTATTTCCGCAACAGTTTATGGTGCAGCGTTTTAATAAACTAATAATATCTTCCAGAATGCCCAACAAGGTCACTGCAAACCAGACATAGGATGGAGAACCTTTATGTTAGCGAGGTGTACATTTTATTACCGCATGCTGAGGGAGTTTTGAGAATACAGTCAAGGCGCAACAGAAACAATGTGTGCATTTCCAATAGAAAATAACCTTATGAATCAAAACAAAGGGAAAAGGCAGGTCTGGTATGAGCTCCAAGAACTCAGCATACAGGTTTAAACAAGTTTTTCAATGTTAAGTTGTAATAAAATAGAAGTTTTTCAGCCACCAGCACCAACTAGTTTATGGCTTCATCTCCACATAGTAATAGAAGTGCAAAACATGTCTGAGGCCCATGTGCCAAACAACGTCCCCAGCCTGTATTGCAACACCTTATGTGCCCTACTAGAGATGGGAGAACAATGTTCAGGTGCCCTAGGGTCTCCTTACTAAACATTTGAGTGCACTTGGCCTGCCTGGCATACATCCTGCCAGCTTCTACAAGTCACCACCAGGTGGGGATCACTTAACAGCTCAGGTCTTCTATTTACCCAAGTATCCGAGTCATTTGGTTGTAAATCTGATAATATGATTACAAATGAGTCAATCCATAACCACAAAATTCCCTAGTGTAATACCCACTTATGAACATGTTTAGGTTAGAACATGGTGGTAGGAGATATAGTAAATATTTCTTATCAACCAAGTGATATCACCTTATATACTTATATCTATACTTGTGCCCCAACTGCTCGCCTTGTCCAAGTGTGTGACCCTAACATTTCTGTCATAGCCAAACATAGGTTATGGCAGGTCCCATGAGTTCCTATTCTTGACTTTACATCATTTGGTGATTCATCACCATTCATCATATTTATCACATTTATTTATATCGGCAAAACACATTGATGCTAATTGAAATATATTAACCAAAAAGTCAGAGGTTTGCTTTTAATAGGGCAGTGAAGGTTTAAGCTGCACAGCCAGTCAGACAGAAAAAAAACTGCAGGAGCAAATGCTTCCCACTGGCTGCCACTTACCACTAATGTTAGAAAAATGATAAATTAGTTCCGGCATGCTGTCTGGAGTCTATGTGTTCACGTGGGTGTGTATGTCTGCCAGTGAATGCTTCCTTCCTGTAAAGTGTTGTGTCGCATGCCAGGAGTTCACAGTGTGAACAGATGTTAGTCAGTATTGCCCTGGGTTTCTGCACCACAGTCAGGCATTTTTTAGGGTCCTCGGCTCTGAGGAGGAGTCCGTGGAGATGCCTGAATTGCTTTATCGAGCGGAACACAACTAAGGACACGCAGGCTCACAGCAGCTGCCAAGAACACACACAGACATGCGAACACAAACACAGCATTTGCTCCAAGCATGTGCAACACAAACCCCCAAACAGCTGGGATACAAAAAATCCACACATTTGGTATAATAATATAAACAAACACACACAACTCTGTAGAATAAGCACTCTTAAGTTAACTTTCACCCCAGCATATCTCTTACAGAGTAATGGCTTAACTGCTGACTGAATATGGCAGCTGTAGCTTGAACCCCACAGGAAACCCTGCTCCAGACAATATGGACTATCAGAACTGGAATAATCTAAAATTTGAAAGGATAACGAGAAAACACGTTTTAATACAATCTCCTTTTAATACAACTCTCATGACAGTTTCGTTTTTAAAATGTAATACTTTGCTTCATTACAATAACACCTACCAACACTTTCCATATTTAGCTGCTGCTTGTCACTGAGACACAGATGAAGGAAGAGAAAATAACTGGTGATGTTGAAGACCATGGGAAAGGTTTAAGCTGTCTCTTTAGATAGCATCATATTCTCTCTGATCATTCACAGTTATACTGCAAAGACTAATATCTATACTTAGGCTTGCATGCATCCAAAGAAACTGGCTCTTTTGGAATGAAAGATAATGCCAATCAAAGTGACAGACAAAATAAATAAAAATGGTCAAACTCAGAGGTGTGTTTATACATAAGTACATAAAGGGGGACAAACGCACATCACAAACGCACTGATTTGACACACGCTGACACATAAGGATGGATGTGGACTCACTGTCATATAGTGAGCTGTCAGCACACAAGCACTAGCTAAGCCAATGCTATATCTGATGTGATAATCATGACATAACTGTGAGATGACAGCAGACAGAGTATTGGTGGCCCAGACACATGCATTTGCAGGCATAAATGCACCAAACAGGTGTTCAGATAAAACAAGAGTAAATGTTGCAGAAAGTAAGATTCTTGCTGAATTTTAATTTGAAGACTCAAGCCAAGAAAATGTAAATCAGTTCAATTCAGTTGTATTTGTAAAATGCCACAACAGTTGCAAGTATATGTGTGAGAGTGATAGGGCCTATGGTAGTTTTAGTCAGGAGATAAAGATGCTCCAAAAGAAAAAACTCTCTGAAAAATATTTGCATATATGTAGACATCCCATCCACATGGCTCCATAGTTCCTAAAAAGTATTTGAAACCACATATAATGATGAATAATAGGGTAAATTTTTCTTTAATGGCTTGACATGAATTACCAATCCAAACAAATTATAGTATCAATAGTAACAACAGCAGAGCACTTTAAGGTAATGCAAGTCATCAGATATTATTACAATATGTAATTGTACCATCTTGATATACTGTGCTGATTTCCATCAACCCATTTTCTTAACTGGTTATCTAAGTGAGGGTTGCAGTAGGGCTGGTGTCTATCCTAGCACAGATGAGAGGCAGGGTACACCCAGGAAAGGCTCTCAGCCAATCACAGGTCTAAAACACAGCGACAGTTATTCATGCTCAAATTCAGTTAATTAGCAAATTGATTATTTAATTAATTTTCTCACAAAAGCACATTGAGGTTCCAGAGCTGAAGGTTTGAACCGTGTTGTCTCGTTGTTGCTGTGAGGTGAGACTGTGACACTCCAATGTAAAAGTTACAAATCTCAGTTTCAGTCTTTGATGATGGCACTGGGGTTATTTTTGAAAGACTGTCAAGTTATATTTATGAGTAACCAAATTCAAACACTACCCTAGATAGGAAGCCTCTGAATTTATCCATAAAAAGAGTTCCATCTTAGTCTCAGCTCAAATAAATAAAGTTCAAAAGTCTCTTTTTTGCTGCAGTTTGTCTTCACCCCTCAGGTGTGCGTACTTATGCAATCAGCTGCCTGAGGGAGTCAGATGGATGTTGAATGCATATGAACTTGACTCTCTGACATGACAGCAAATTTCATACAAACTCAACAAAACACAACTAAACAGGCACACAAAAACCCAGAACACACAAAAATATATTTTCACCACCTTTCCACTAAACTTAACTTTTTTTTTTCAAAAGTGAAAAGTGATGTGAATGCAAAAAGAAGCTCATTCTGTTTGAAGAAAGGTTCAGATACTCTTTATACTCGTTATCTCTTTATGTTAAGCGCTCTCTTTTCTCTTTTTTATCTAAAAATAATTACTCAACACAAAGGTCAGACCTACGTGTATGACTGAGGTCGTATTTCAATGGGTTTTGGGACTAATATGTTGATAAATATTATAATAATATAAAAAGCTTTCAATAGAGCATAATCAAAATAAAGTGGTTTTGTGGCCATGTAAATATGTGGGGGAACGTGTGCATTGTCATACCTTCAAGTAAAGACAAAGCATTTGTGATGCATAAACACTGATAAACACTCCCAAAGCTTCCCTCCATGCACCCATGCAGAAATCATCCTTGATGTGCCAGCTGTACGACGTGTACAGTGTATGTGTATGAAGTGAATGTGGCTAAACTGTGTGTTATGTGTGAAAGTCTACACAGCTGTGTGGTACAGTGTTATTATTTCATACACCCATCTATAGTATGTGTGCAAACCCCCCATTAACCAAGTGTTAATTACTCCATGCTCAAGTATGTATTTAAAAATAAAAATGAGACAGGTGTGTACTTTTTTGTGATTGATTTAACCTTTAAAGTGAGTGTCGTCCCAATCTATCCAGCTTACAAATGCACCCAACAGCAGGAGGAATGCTGTCCTTTGCTAGCAGCATTATTTTATAAGGCAAAGAAGAAAATGGGCATACTGTAGTGCATTCATGTCATATTTGAAGTTGAAGATGTACAAAGATGACATACTACAAACACACACACACACACACAAACACAGAGGTTTTCTTGGTACCTAATGCTGCTCATGCTGCCTGCTTCTGATCCCAGCTTGCATCTCTCCAGCTGGGTGGCAACAATCTGACGCTCAGCCTCAAGTTCCCTGGTCAGACGCTCAAACTGAAGCTCCTGATGGAAGACATAAAAAGAAATTGCGTGTTAGGCGGAACATGAGAGAGAATGAGAGAGAGGAAGAAAGAAAGAGACAGAGAGCACTCGGGGTCTGCAGAGGAAGTCAGGTATTATAGGTCATCGAAACAGCTTATGGCTGGAAGACGGCTCTAAAAAAGTTAAAATAATTGTGCTATCAAACTTGACTGACAGGTGAGAAAAATGTGTTAGGCAATGTGTAGGCAGAGTGTTGTGTTGAAAGTGTTCTAAATATGTGAGCAAAGAATCGCTTCAATCCCAGCGACTGTGTGGCGCTCGAGGGTCATGAATGTGAAGATATTTGTGAAATTAATTAAATGTATCGCTCCCAAATAAAGTGTGTTCCTATTTGGCAGGTTAGACAGTTAACAATGTCATTTACTGAAAAAAAAAAAATCTACTGGTGGGATTCTGTCTTTTTTAATCAATTTTAGGTATTTGTATTTTGAAACCTTTGTATTTAATGAAAAAATGCATTACTGCAGATGAAATTCTGTCACAAATCCTGACAGTAAAACAACCTGAGTCCTGACAACTTTGCAATATAATTAAATTTACTCTCATATTATCACAGCCACATTAAAAAAAAGCTTTATGTGTACTCTGTGGATTTAATGGTTCTGTTGCTACAGATAGAGAAGGCTTTTCAGTGAGTACAGTTTGGTGGGTTGCAGGTTACTGTCAGGATTTTAAGACAGAAATCGATGGGGAGAACTGCTTGTGCCGATTATATATCACTCTTAACCAAAACTTGCCTGCGTGTGCATGTGTGTGTTGATGCATTAGCTATTTAAATTCCCGTTCTGTCAGTCATCATGATCTCCAGTCACTAAACACCCTGTATCCTCCATTTCCACACATACCTGTTTCTGTGGTAGAATCACTATGGTGATCACTCTGAGGTTTTTTTCAGCTTTTCTGACAGCTTTGTGTTAATACTTAAACACTGAAAGAAAGATCTATTTGCCTTCACTGGGATAGGGGCTTGTATCCATTTGTGGAACTGTAGCCTAACGTTTGTATTGTTAACTGACAAATACAGTACAATGCACACACACACACACACACACACACACACACACACACACACACACACACACACACACATATACACACACACACACACATATATGTTTCAGAGGTGTAAGTATTCTGAAGCCCATTTTAGACCCATTCCATTTTGTTAATAACTCACTCAGTTTCAGCCACCTCTATGATTTGCAAAGTAAGGTAATGCTGGAAATTTGAGCAGAGTCTATTAAACCCTCTGGGCCTGTAATTCCAATTTACGACTTTGTTTTACAGCAAGGTGCCTCTCTTCAAAGCTCTGCTCTGTTCTGCTCCCCAAAGAGACTGCTTTGTCACCTTGTTTGCCATAGATGCAACTTGTTTAAATCCTCAAGGTGCAAAAATGCAAATCCCTGTACCGAAAGTAGCATTATGCTAATTGATGATGTATTATGCCTCAATGGTAGAGTATCTTAAACACCTTCTGAGGTAACATGGTAATGTCTGAATGCTAAACCCAAAGAGAAACCTGTTAGGCAAGTTACAGTTAAATTATGCATAACCCTTAGTCACAGCTTTCTTTCATTCATATCCCTCCGTCTTAGGCACTGCTATGTTAGTGATATATAATAACACTTTGAGGATAAAACTGTTCAAACACCTTTTTTTTAATCTTAATTTATTTAATCTGTTTTTTATTTTTTTCATCCAATCAATACTGTTCTTCTCATGTTTTCTGTTTTATTTATTTCATTTGTATTTCATGTGTATTTTTTTGCCTTGTGTAAACTGCTATGGTGTTCTTTATTATGTCTTTTATTCATCCTTCTGTAAAACACTTTGGTCCATTGTGGTTGTTTTGAAGCACTTTACAAATAAAGCTAGTATGGTATGGCATCAGAAAGTTTCCCATTACTGAATTGGCCAAAGGACAGTTTGCGTTTACCAGATGACAGAGCTCGGCTGACTTGTCTAAGTACATGCCATTATATATTCTTATTAGCTAGAGCTACAAGGCAGCAAAAAGCATACTTACAGCTTATTACAAAAACATTTAGGAGTTTGTGCTCAACTAAAATTATGAACAGAATGCCTTTCTTTTATACGGTCAGTAAACGCAGCAATGACAAAGCTCTTGGCAATCAGAAATTGTCAATTAAAAGGAGAGCTGGCTGCACTCATGCAAAAGTTTGGGCAACTCTAATCAAAACTTTCAATTGGTATGCAGGTATAAGATCAACTAAATTTATAGTTGGGAAAGCCTCTTCAAAGGAACTCCTTAACCTTCTACGTGTTTGTATAATTAAAAGATGTAAGCTATCAGAAATGATGGAGGTGAAGATGAGCTTTGGAGTTCTACACCTCGATAAAGTCTCGATAAAGTTAAAATAGAACTTTTTGGCCTTAATGAGCAAAGGTGTGTTTTCAGAAAAAAAAACGTATGTTGGAAGTAACACCTTTCGAACCATTAAGCACGGGGGTGTTTGAGGGTTGTGTTGCACTCAGTGACACAGGGAATATTTAACTTGTAATTAAATATTAACAAATTCTGACAGCAAACATCACAGTGGCTGTAAAAAGTTAAAGAGTGTGTCCCTATTCCAAACCAGTCCTTACACCTTGACATGTGTTAGTCCAAGTGGAGTGGTGGTGAAGGATTTGTTAATTAATCCTTGGAGAAAAAATATAACAAACATGTGTCTTTCTTTCATATATATCAAATTATATAGTAGGGAATATATATTATTTACAAGCTTCTCTTTACCATCTGTATTTGCTGGAAACATTAAAACTGGCCAACTGGCTCTATGACTACATTTGCTAATTACTATGGATGCAGGGAAAGGATAACTGTTTTGATCCACTGGTAAAGCATTTGTATTTATAGTTATTTGTAGCAATTGCAACAAAACTTAACTCTGAAGCCTGATTCTTGATCACCACATTGTGTTGTATGACATGCCTAATTGTAGCCTCATCACCATTCATACCGCTGCTTGAGTGCTAGCTGGACTGGAACCAGAATTACTGTGTGTAGGCAGAAGGTCTGCAATCCAGACTGAAATTGAACAGAAATAGTATGTTTTCTACAGTAGGATAATGACCCTAAACACAGCTTGAAAAAAGCCATGGCCCTCACAGTCTTCCTAACTTTAGTATTGCAGAAAAAATTACATAAGACAACAAGCTGAGATTGTGGAATGAGATGATCAATACAGGTTGGCGATGTCACCACTGTTATAACAAGGCTTAAGTGTTTAGCAACTTAAAACGAGATGGTCCCTGTAATGTTTTTTAAGAATACATGTTGTATATACTCACTCCTCCTCCCCAAAAAAACATTTAATGATCCAAATCCATAATATAACAGCTGAGTAAACTGGGCATTTTTCTGCAACAAAAGGAACCCTGCTCTGCTCACAACGTGTAAATGTAACTAGAAAGAAAAAGAAAAGTAGAAAGAAAAATAGAAGAAGGCTAAGTCTTCTAAAAGTAGAATGAATTACAGTAAGTTGTGTTCTAAAACACAACAACTAAAAGGGTTTTAAAAGATTTTGTACATGGTCATTCTCTTTAAAGTGATCCGAATTAATCTGAAGACAAAGATTGGTTGTTTTTCATTATTACAACTTTCCTTAAGTTTTGTGTCTGCTGGAGAAAATGTATCCTCTTTAACAAGCTTTAAAATGTTTCTCGAAATAAAGCTAGTTGGGAATCACTGAATAACAAAATTTCAGAAGCTTAATTTATATGATGAACATTCAAACTTCATCATCTGATTTCTCTTGCTTAAGTCCAAAGAAACATACTAAACATTTTCTTTTGTATGATGGACATTACCTTGATATACTCCTGGACCCCAGCTCACCAGATCCAAAAATGATCAGATGCTATGTTTTGGTTCTCCTTATGCTTTCTCTGAATATGCCTGTCAAAATGCAAAAGATGTAAAATGACACTATACTGTGTAAGCTTTGTGCATGTGAGCCATCGCATCCCCCTCAAGAACAAAGAGGCGACACAAATCAGCAGCTGCAGTCAGCCACAAAGGTCTCTATGGTAACAGTACAGACCCCTCCACACCTTCGACATTATAAATTAGGCCCTGGCTCCTCCTACATGCAGCTCCTGCCCTTTCGCATACCTGAACTACTCTCAGAGAAATGTCTGCACCTTCATTTAGTCGCCCACAGAAAGCAGACGGTGGAAGGGGTGGGCGATAGTCATAAGTGTATTTACAGAAGACTAAAGCATATATACTGTGTATAAATATAGTTTTTAGTGCAGATGCAGATGTTCATCACCAACATCCAGTAAACAGCAGAAGCTTCCTTTTTTATAATAATACTGTGTACTGTGTATGACCTGAATATACTTTGTTTGCAAGTGTTTTATCAAACTTAACTGGATGAAGAGTTTCAGCAACTACACAAACTGTGTGCATCAAATAAGTTCCTCTCAAGGAACTGCAGGGTCACAGAAAAATATCTTTTCTGGAACTGTTTTTGAGGGGTTTTTTTTCCCCAGTGGACAGGTCTGACAGTGTTTTGCAGTGCCCCCTGGGTGCCAAAGTCAAGATCAGATAGAGGAAACAATTTAGCACCACCTGGAGGTAAACACCCAGTTTTCAAGTTTCTTTTTGAGCAACATTTACTTGGCTTTACTTCTTACTTCATTTAATTTGTATTTATTTACAACATAATTACTTCAGATTGACTCCTGCATACTAACACACTAATGGAGAGATAGAAACAGACCAGTATAAACACGTTGGCATCCAGTCTCACTAACCCAGGATTAATTTCTCAAATTTGTTGTTGTTTTTGTGGACTTATTGGACATACAAATTCATGTACACACAGATATGCGCTGTGTGTACATGTATGCATATGTTCATATAAAATCCAAGACATGAAACTCTTATACATCGAGAGACAATGTGCAGATGTGTCCCTGACCTCTCTGCGGGGAAGGGTGAGAGAAAAGAACATCCCCCACAGGGGTGTAGACACTGTCACATTATCAAATAGCAGCTCTACGTGCAAGCTTTTTCAAAAACTAAAAATACTAAAAAACTACAGAGAGGAGAAGAAAAACAGCTAATAAGAAGACCCAACTTTAGCACTTAACAGCTTTGCTGCGTGAATTCAGAAGATCTTCTGCATAAGTGACAAGGACAGAACAATTTGCCTAGAGATAAGACCCAATCATTATAAGTGGCCTGTGGCCAGATATTAACTGTGCTGTTTTTGGATAGGAGACAAAAGGCAATTAAATAGAACTATGACCTTCTACTTGAGCAGTAACTTTCCATCTCTCTCTTGTTCTTTTACTCCTCTTCCTCAATCAGCAAAGAGGTATGGAAAATCTCAGATGAACTGAGTGGGATGAAGGAAAGAGAAGGAGTGAAGAGGAGTTTGTAAAAGGTCACTCTCCTCTTTTCTGTCACTCCCATACACATTAAAATTCTCCACACAGTCAAAATCAGGCTTGTTACTCCTCTATAAACCAAACCTAGGCTACATAAACTTGAGGCTCACGCAGCCTACATTTGGTTCAGTTTTAGCTGAGATTCATTTCTGCCTCACTCCTTCCTCTGCTTGTCTTGTCTATCACTTTAATGAGTGCGCGTGTGCAAGTCAGGAGAAGGGACGCAAAGAGGAAGCAAGGACTGGAGGAGAGGGAAGAGAGAAAGGAGAGAGTAAGGAATAAAGACAGATCTCTGCTGATCAGCTCTAAGGGATGAGAGCCACGGGAGAGATACCTGATCCACTCCTGCTAATGTACATGTGTCCGCAAGGAGAAGAAAAGTGAAGGCAGGAAAACAGATTACTGGAAAGGGCCTGCTCACGTTAATGACCCTTCCTCAAAAATTTGCTTATTGGATTTTGTCTTTACAAAAGTATTTATTCTTACCTGGCATGGGGGCGTACTGTGTGTGTGTGTGTCTGAGTGTGTGTGTGTCTGTCTGTGTTTGAGTGAGAACAACTGCTTGTGTAAATAAAAAGGATTAGCTGTAAAAAAAGAAAGAAAGAAAAAGCCCAAATCCTCAATTTCAAATATCAGTACATTGTGTTTATGCCTTTCTAAGTAAGTAACCAGCTAACATTACTACTTATAGCAAAATAACAAAATCTTAGTGGTTACATTTTTGTAAAAAGTTCCTTTTAGGGACAGAAAATTGGTGTAAGTACAAAACCACATAAATAACTATGTAAATAAATACTTATAATGGGCAATGATAATAATGGTAAATGGCCTGTATTTGTATAGCTTGTCCCGCCTAGGGACCCCAAAGCGCTTTACACACCCAGTCATCCACCCATTCACACACTGGTGGAGGCAAGCTACAGTTGTAGCCACAACAGAAGCGAGGCTGCCATATCACACCATTGGCCCTTCTGGCCAACACCAGTAGGTGGTAGGTGAAGTGTCTTGCCCAAGGACACAACGACCGAGACTGTCCGAGCCAGGGCTCGAACCGGCAACATTCCGATGATAAGGCGAACTCCCAACTCTTGAGCCACGATCGCCCCTTAATAAATAATAGCTGTGAAATGTAAAATTATCCATAAACAATAATTTCACAGTTTACTACTTTTATTATCTTATTTTTCAATGGAATGTATATAATAAAGAATATTTATTATATAAAGATAACAGCAGTGTTAGGAATATATGGAAAAACACAGACATCGTGGGGTCTGTGTTGGTGTGTGTGTATCTCAGTGTTGGTGAGTACATGGCCCTAGGGGTAAACACAGGTGAAAACTCGGCAAAAAAAAAAAAAAGAAATCACACAGCTCAGCCTGGCTTCATTCTGCATCGACTTTACTCATTAACACCTATTCTTTTTCCATAACACATGATTCATCTTTGTTGTACACTGGGGACGCTACATTCTTCCTAACACATTGATGACTGGCCTTTTCGGTATCAGCCTGCTTCAAACTAAATTTAATTCACATTAGCAGCAATACCTCAGGGGTGCTCTGTGATTATGTGATTATGGGTATAACAGTAATGCACTAGACAGCACACAAGTACCGATAACACTAAGCAGTTCCCTAAAAGACAAATAGGCACAATTAAAGGAGGTATCCCTACTGCAGCAGCAGCAACAACAACAATAATGATAATGATGATAAAAATAATAATAATAGTAGTAGTAGTAACAAATCAAATAGCTGAATGCTATTACAAAAAAAGAAAACCCATCTTTATACTTTTTTGACATTTCCAAAGATCTGATTATCAAGTTAAGATCCAATAATCTGAAAACAGCATGAACGAAAGACCTGAAATCTCTTCGTACTAAAATTACAAAACTACAGATTATAAAGTAAAGGTGTTAGCTGATAAATACATGCAAATCCTGCAAACATATAATTTTGCGAAATTTGTAAAAAAAAATAAATAAATTTGTTAGAATCAACAAAATGCATGCCACGAATGAATATGTAACAAATATTACCCACACTGGTAAGGTAATTAGTGTGAGGTAATCTTTGCATCTGAATAATCTTTCTAGTTTTGTCCTGTGCATTTGATTTCAAGTAACACCCCATTCCAACAGGACATCACAACTTGTGCAAATACAAGCGTTTCTCCAAAACTAAATTGCCATCTTGTTTCTCCAATGTTCATAGCTGAGCTCACTCGAAAAGAGGCATAATGTCCCAAAAGGACAGGGTGACGAAAGCCTCAATGACAGTAAGTACCGAAGTTGCTTCACTGGAAACAGGGCAGATCTTACTTTTTGGCTAGAGCAAGATTACCCCATGTAAGCAAGTAAAAATGAGTAACACCAGTATCTAATATAACAACAGTAATGAGTGATTTAAAGACATGAAGTGCAGTATTCTTTTTAAAACATTTTCAAATTCTTTACACTTCACAAACACAGTACAAGTACTTCTGTTGTTAGTGCAGTGAGTTTGGGGTTTGTCTGCTGATATTCTTTGAATTTCCTGTTTTCTAGTTTGGGTTTACAGTCAGCAGTGTCTGGAAATACTGAACTGTCCCTGGTGTGGACAGATTTGGAGCCAATTATTACCATCTGAATTTTATGACTCATTATCATAGCAGTGTTTTCCTAAGGAGGCAGCAGACAGCAACTTTTGGCAAAAAATCCTTTCAGCCTCTAACTATCTATAAGTAGCTTATCACACTGCCAAATGCTTTCTCTATTTTGTCTGCTTTTCTACATCTGTTTACTTAAATGTGTTAGTTGATGCAACATGACATCAATATGTAGAGTAATTATAGTTTGAGTTATCAGTGTGGTATTCATTCACAAAGAACAATGTGACCTTTGCAAAGTGTCACAGAAAACTTCATTACCACCTCACAGCACATTCTTACTTTCTGATATTTTTAGTTCTCAAACTTTCATTGCGAGCCTTGCAAATCTCAGTTGTGTGGTAAAAATGAGCACAATAATGAAATATCTCCAGCCTAGGCAGAGAGAAAATCAGGAAAACTGCTTGAAAGACACTCAAACAAAAAAAGCTGCATTACTAGGGAACGGAAAATATGCCATCCATGAGGCGAGCACCTGGTGAAAAACAGTGAAAATATGATGCAAATCTTCCTCAGAGTACTGATATAGTAAACCACTGGTGATGACCAGAGGAGAGATCTATAGGTGTTTGGATTTAGAATTCAAATGTTAAAAAAACTGCACACACCTGAGACGTATGACTGCCAACAGCTGGCCCATAACAGTTTTATATGGATTATAAATATTCAGCACACAAACACACCAACACCCTGACAGATCTCTCTCTCGTTAAATTATTTAAGGGCTCAGTGGGTAAAATGAAATCATCTCTCTCTAAGTCTCCAGTTTTGCTCTCTTGCTTACTGCTACTCTGTTGCACTCTCTCTTATCTGTTCCAGTACGTCTGTCTCTTTTCATTGTATATGCAAACAAGTGCATAGGGTTGTGATATGTGTGCATCAACCCTAAAGAACTTGGATAGCACATCCTGTGCAGACAGACACACACAAAAATTCAACAAAGCACTGTTCATCTCCATTTTCTTACTTTAACAAAAAAGTTCAAACTGAGGTTTAACTTTTATTTTTTATTTTATTGTACTTTTTATTGTGTTTTTCTTTAAAATCAGTTTTCATTGCCAGTTCTTAAAACCCAACTCAGTTAGCTGCGCGTACGCATGTGGGGATGGTAACGTCACGTATGTGTAAGTTTTGGTCTGCTGGCTCAAAGTTAGAAGACAGCACGAGTGGATTCATGCTCGGTGAGTATGGGTTTGGCTACAGACAAAATGTCACTTGGAAAATGTCACTGCCTAAATGCCATTGGAGTGTGTGTGAGTGAGTGCATGTGTTCATAAAGAGCGTGAGAGAGAGAGGGTGTGTGGGTGGGTGCAAACTCACATATACTTACGGCACACCCAGTAAACAGGTGTCTACAAACCCAGGGGTTCCTCATTTGGGAGCATAATATTGTTTCCTAAATGCACTGATGATTCACCGCTAGCATGTTGTCAGAAAAAACAAAAAACAAAATCTGGATTCATCATATTCTTATGCTCATATACTGCACACTTTCAAAGAGAAGCTAAATAAGAGCACAGCAATGCTTTGTTGTCCCTCACCATTTTGATATACGATTACTGATATATATTATAGCATATGTTCTTTGAGACTTTGAGTTAATGTGCAAGCTTAATGTGGGCAAAAATGTAAAATGGTTGTATACTATTATATTCCAAAGACAAAATGTATTCACTCATCTATGGTTAGTGGCAGCCTAAAGATTAGAAAAATGGCTTTTGACCAGAAGGCAGCAAATCTGAATTTTACAGACCAGCTGGGGAATTCTGGGCATGTAAAATAAATGTGTAAACACTCTCCATCTCTCAACACTTACTGGCATTGTGCCCTTGAGCAGTGCGCTCTCCCTCTTTTGGCTCCAATGGAGCAGCTCATTGAAATAAAGTATAACAGTAGACTATGGCTGTACTGAGAAGCTGCCAGGTGAGACTGTGCAGATGCATGAATATGAAGCAGGGTGATTCTAAAAAAGAGCAAGCGTGCTCAGCAAAAGTCGTCCATGAACAATGGATTAAAAAAAACACGGTTATTCACCCAGCACAAGTCTTTCCTGCCTTCTCTGTCAGCTCTTTCCCCTTGTGTCCTCTATCTCCATCGCATGATGTGACAGGGGACTCGAGGAAGGCCCCAAAGGTCATTCATCCACTGGCAATCACAAACACTTGTTTTGATAGATTAGCTAGTGCAAACCTTTGCATGCTCACTCAGACCTATGTAGACAAATACCCACATACACACAGAGCTGTTGAACCAACAATACATGCATTCACTCAGGGAAGCTTTTTAAAACGAGGTCTAAAGGAGTCAAAATTCAGCTAAAATGATAAAAAAAAAAATATATACATTCCAGGTCCAAGTAAGCAAGAATTATAGAAATGTTTGCTGACAGGCAATGTTGCAGACAAAAGTGCATCTGCAGCCTATAAACTAAAGGCTTCTCTCTTGCAGGAAAAAAAACCCCACCCAGCAGCTGACAAGTAATGGATATAGAGAGATGAAAAAGAGAAAGGTGAACTTTAGCCAATGACAAACCTATTAGCATAAAAAGATAACACTGCATATACATTATTTTTACACAGAACTATTAAATTGGTTTGTGCAAGGAGCAAGCAGCAAGCAAACTTTTCAGCTGAGAAGCCAGCATGAAAGTAACAAAAGTGCAGTTCCTATAGTACGTGTTTATTATTACATTTTATTATGGTTTGAAGATTGTATTAATAGGACCAGGGTCTCTTTTAGTGGTAGGTGTGTCTGCAACGCTTCACTTCAGCTAGTTCAAAGTGACGGCAGTAGAACCCTCTGGTTCCTTTTGGAGCATTTCTCATGCATTAATATGACAAAGAGTGTGGCTTATTGCGTGGTTACCTGTACTAAAAGCCCATCCAAGAAATCTGTGGTCCAGATTTGGTTAGTGAAACAATTTATTTTATTCTTCTTCTTGGAATTTGGTCTGTGGTCGTAACTAGTTAACCACACTCTCCTGATAATTTAGCACTCTTATCTTTCTTTTGTATACAACCATTTCTGTATACATGTTTAGGAAGCACACACACACAACAAATCTAATGTAGGAACACTTGTATGTTTCACTTACAATTGCTGTTTATTTTTGTATTCACATTCACTTTGGTTATGTTAAGTGTAAAAACTACTTGGTAATGGTTGTAAAAAACAAACAGTGCTATACCTTTCACAATTCTCTAGGCTTTCTGGGAGGCTTGTTCTACAACATCTTCACGGGGCAGTTTATATTCAATGATGCAATGATACCATGAAATGTAGTAAGACCGTGCAGAAACAACCTAGGCCATTTTCTGAAGGAGGGCATCTTAAAGGAAAACATGTCACTTGATACTGAATAGTGGACAGGGGACTTCAATACTATGTGTATATTTATGTACTAGGGTACAGGGGACTTCAATACTATGTGTATATTTATGTACTAGGGGTTCCCCACTCTGGCAGTCTGCTAAAGACAGTATTCATTTATCAAAAACGACACAAGCATTTGATCAGTAAATGTATGAGCAGGTATATGTGAGTGTTTGTTACACTGTACGTGCACGACAGATATGAAAGTTGTGAAGCCTAAACTGGCGAGACAAGCTTGACAGGCTCTTTGGCACTCCTTTCTATAATGGATAAATGGGCTAAAAAAGCTTCTCTGCCAGTTACTTCACTGACAGTGAATCACATAATGTAACATGTAAACAGAAATTCAACTTGATGATGGCAAATGGGTACACAACTTCATATTTACTGTTTCTCTTGCCCACCTTGTCTATATATCTCTTCAGACATACACTCCTTTCCATTAATCTGACAGCGCCTGAAAGTGCTTGTTCATTTATGAAGCTGCTTACTTTTCCATAAAAGTCCAGACAGCAATGTTATTACTGTATATTGGGTCTTGTAACATTTAAAAAGCATTATCAATATGATACAAGTCTGGATGCATGCAGTCGCGGTAACAGATACAGACACGTAAAACCGAGCAATGTCTGAATTAGGTCGGCTGTAGTGCTGACTACAGTCAGCGTTGACTCTATAATTTACATCAATGTTCAATTTTGTAAAATATGGTCATTTCATTGTCCTGAATCAAGAGACTTTATTTATCCTGAGGTTGGCTTTGACCCTCGTTGCCTCTACCATGATGAAGTCAAGAGGACATCTCATCTGATCATGGTTTAGTTTGTTGATTTGCAACACTGCTCTAAAATAAATGCTAAAGGTGATGAAAGATTATAATTTATTAGAACATTTTTAATATGGATTAGACCACTGTGTACACTATTAACCCTCATGTCTCCATCTATTGTCATTTCTGTTCTAATAGTGAATATGTCTCTGAATTTAATACACTATATTAATTAGCCAGAAAAATACCTTTTTTTCCCAACCTCACAGTGTTTCCCTGGCTCAGCGTCAATATCAGTAATACCATGAAATTTGGGGCTTTTATAAAAACTGAATGGGGGAATCAGATTAACTGCTTGTTTTCAGTGAATCGAAAGCTGCGATGATTCACTGCTATGAGAGGCGTTATTTTTCTGCGGGGACACAACACTGGAACAGATTGCCATTTGCTACCACGTGAGGAGGCTCTCAAAAAATCTGTAGTTGACTGCCGTAGCCCTCGCACATTTCTAAATCTAACAAATTAAATATCACGATATTTATTCTGGTTTTGAAATAAAATCAGACAAGCTCAACAGCAGGAAGTGACAGTTGTTGTTTGAAGTGAGGAGATACTCTCAGAAGATATTTAAGTAGACTTCACTAAATATATTGTTGCAAAATTTTGTTCTGTCTTTGCTGCAAAGCAACACGTCTAACTTATTTAACTGCCTGGAAACAAACTACAAAATACAGTATAATAAATGCATAAAGGCCATAAAAACAATTGTTGCTGAAGTGTATCATCCAATGTCAACTCAGACCTTCACACAGGTGAGCCTGTACAGCACATCCTGTACAGGCTCACAACGATGCACTGAAATCACCAACAAAATTGCATTCAGTCTGAGTCAAAGATAAGTGTCCAATAAACACAGTGAGTAATGAAGGCTTCAGAAAAATGGTCAACACGGTGGACAAAAGGTATGTTATCATCTCACGCAATTATTTTTCCAAAGCAGCAAAACGTCTGCTGTATGCAAAACATCAGAGGGGAAATAGAGCGAGATCTCAGAGCCGCAGAGTACTTTGCTCTGAGTTTTATTCACATCCATCCTGCAGATACAGCCAATGTGAGAAGGTGAGAGACTTTTGCTTCAAGGAGATTTACCTAGGCCAAGTTAATAAACACCTGATTTGTTTGTGTAGATGTTATAATTAATTTTAATGTAGCACCTTGTACATTTTATATATATCTTATGTGCAGCACTTTGT
Organism: Haplochromis burtoni; assembly: GCF_018398535.1. Lineage (NCBI taxonomy): Eukaryota > Metazoa > Chordata > Actinopteri > Cichliformes > Cichlidae > Haplochromis > Haplochromis burtoni. Next base: position 6,953,651 of record NW_024582362.1, read on the forward strand.
GATTCTGTCTAGAAAGGTGCTATATAAATAAAATGTTATTTATTTTTTTATTTATATATTTTTTCTGTTTATACTGTTCATATGTATATAGTGCTGCAGAGCTGTGCACCCCACCACATGTTTGCACTGAGTTGGAGATGCTCTGTATCTCATTGTACAACTGTATAGTGACAATGAAGGCAATCTATTCTATTCTATCTAAATCAGTACCTTGTTGATTTTATTTTTTTGCTGAATTTGGGTAATTCTTTTAATTTGTCTTTTGGATTTATCTTTTAAACAATTCATTGAATTTAGGTGAGTTTTCTTTTTTAAATACAGATTTTATTTTACTACAAAGGTTTGTACATTAGGAGGAATGCAGCACATAATGAATGTGAAAGCAGTGTTATGTTTACATGGAAGTGCTATGAAACATTTTTGTCACTGAAATCAATGAATAATTGTAACATATGATCATAATCTCAATATTGCCAGAGTTCTGCAGTCCCTCTCTCAGCCCGCTCACATAACTTTTGCTGAAATGGGTTTACCACCTAACTGGTCAATTAGACTTAAAAGCATATACACACATTCTGTGTAATGAAGAGAAAAAATAAACCCCAGGTAATTTAAAAAAAAAAAAAAAAAAGAGGGACGTGAGAAACATTATTAGGGAGCTAAGTATTTTTCGTACACGTATTATTTATTCAAATACGATCTGAAGTCCTTTTCTTTTTTTTCCATAATTTCGTATTGGCAGGCTGAAAGGCCCTGCAGGGGTTAAAGTACTTACAGAGCACCCAAACATTGATCACGATAATAACAGTGAGAGATCAGAGGATTTCTCTTTAAATGTGGCTGTAAGCAGGGATACAAGTTAATGTTTAAACATGTCTTCTAGTTCAGAAAATAAGTGTTCTCTCATCTTTACACAGTGATGTGGATAGGGCCCTTTTCAGAGGCAGAGGTGAGCTAAACCAAATTAACCTGTATGACTGTACACTTCTCTTCACTCTGAATGCTGTATCATTTTCCCCAAGCTATTTTCTTTGGAATATTTCTGTAAATTTTTCCCCCCATCTTCTCATCTGTTAACACAAACACTTTGATCCAAGTGGAGACACTTCACACAAAAATGACATCTGAGATTTACACTGGAGTAAGATTTAATTAACATGAACTGGAGAAGACCTGTAAAGAAATGTTTTCTATATGCAGACGTTTACACAAAGACAAACTAAGTATGGGTCATTCGAACAGCGTTTTCACCATGACCCTTTCAGAATCAACCACTTCATTACCCAACACAGCTCTGTCATAAAAGAAATGTGGACACCTTTAAATGTAATGTACTCCACAACCATTAATCAGATTTAGCTTTGTAAAAGTGAACGTACCTAATAGATTAGATGGCTAGTGTATATGTATAAATATGTACACTAAATAAACAAACACACACAAGTCACACTTCCCTGTATATTACATTTGTTGACTAGATCTTTGGCCTTTAAGCGAACTGTCTCATTTGTGGGTTGTGCACACAAACAGAGATGTAATCTCTAAAGACAAACAGTGAGCTGGCGACTCTACCACTAATTGGCAACAGAGAGGCTGTCACTGAGTGGAAGACGAACACTGCAGCCGTGTCGTCTCATTAGAAAGAGAGATGGGGAGAGAAAAATGGAAGAGAGAGTAAAACAACAAGATAGCCAGTGAATGTGGGGGGAAAGGGTGGGGTGGAAGGTTGACTTCAGCTAAATGATAGCTGCATGCAAATTAAAGACACACAAACAATAACCAGTGGCAAAATGCATTCACCCGTAGGCATTGAGACAGTGTATATAAATATAGTATAGTATAGAAAACCAGTACTCGAATATGTGCTTTTGTTATTTGTTCTGCTTTTATTCCAAATCAGCTCAGCAACATATTAATATTTTATTTTTCCCTACTTTGTTTTAGATGCCTTGGATATCTTGCCACCTAACAACCATAAAAACTTAACCAAACAGAAACACTAAAACAAAGCACTCGTAAATGTGATTGCTGCTTTTTTCAAAGCAGTGAATATAAAAATTTAAACTTGGGGAAAGGGACTGATTAGGACCTAAATTTTAGTGTAGGATTGCTGTTGATATTTTGTTTTAATCGAACCCCACAAATGTACCTGAAACAGGGAAATCACAATCACCGCAAGCTAAAAATGTAAAACTGTATCAATGTAAAAGCTGCTGCCACACGAAATGCCAAAAGGATAACATAAACTACTGTCCCAGTGAAGTTCATCTTAACAATACCAATCTTATTGCAGAGGTATTACTAAGGTCACTGAAGTGAAGCAACAGTCCAAAGACAAGATTCAGACTAACTAGTTCAGAATATATGCATTGTTTAAACTTGAAAGGTGAAATTAGCCGCTTTGAAAATGCATGGTGTTGAGCCAGCCATGACAGAGGGGAAGAGAAAACAGAGAGTATAATGAAGATGAAAAAAGAATGTAAGACCTGCAGTTAAGCTTCTAAGTAATATCTCCCCCCTTTCGAGATCAAAAATCACTCCTTTGGGATGCATTTAAAGCATCAATGCCCCAATGTTTCCAAATTGGTCAACACAGGCGACAAACCGGTCCCACAAAGTTTAAAAGAATGAAAAAATACATGGTGGGTGACTTTGGGTGACATTTGGGTGACTGCAAGTCAAGAAGACAACCTTCTCATTAGGGATACTGCAGGGCCATGTACTGAGTCAGAGTGGTGCACAAGTTTAATTTCTTATTTTCAGACTGCCAATCTGTAGTTCCATCAGTTGGTAAAATTGAATTAACCATTGATTTTCTTTTTCTTTAAGCTGATGATATTTGCTTATTCTGGCTGCATACATATTCTACAGAATCCTGTACGCCACAAAATAGGTCACGCAAAACTTATTCTTAACCCTTTCTCCCAACTTTCTCTGGTCTTTCCAACTTCTAACTAAGTCCTTATGTAACATGTTTCTTTCTTGGATGCAAATTTGAATGTGTACTAATGTGCAAATCTGTAAATATTTTTATGTGCACTTTAGTCTCGGGAGATCAGTTGAGATAACATAATTTGGCAGGTTTAAGAAATGACATATTTTAATTAACTTTGCATTACAAATCTGAGTGATCAGTGCCAGATCCAGTGCCTATATCTAACAGATTATGTTTGTGTGCGTGTGTGTGTGTGTGTGTGTGTGCGTGCGTGTGCGTAGAGAGAGAGAGAGATGGAGAGAGAGAGAGAGAGAGAGAGAGAGAGAGAGAGAGATGGAGAGAGAGAGAGAGAGGGTGGGAGAGAGAGGGTTGTTAACTGTCAAATTTTTTCTCCTCATGGCAATGCATCATTAGGTAGAAACATGGCTCCCGGCCCCCCTCTGAGCAAAATGAAGCCTTGGAAGGACTGATGGGAGGAGGAAAGGAAAACAACAGGGGGAGAATGACTCAAAAAAGTATAAAAGAGGGAAAGAAAACTGCAGTGGATGACTGCAGGGGGGGTTGTGTACACAGATGAGCTGAAAAAAAATGGCAGCACAAAGGAGAGTGATACAGACTAAAAGCCGTAATGAGACAGCGAGAGGGCAAAGGAATGTAATTCATTTTAGATTTAAACCTCTTATTGTTTAATAATGTAACTTGTCAGTTTTCCAAGTTCTGCTTTATGAAAACAAAACCAGTTTTCCAAACTGCGGCACAAAGTAAACAGACAAAAAAGACGACTCTCTGTGTGTTTATGTCTCAGCACATTCTAACTCACAGTGTCTCCCTAATAAGCCTTGATCTACGTCTGACTATGATCTATTCTTTATAAAATATCTGTCCAGATTTTTTCATCAACGCTTTGTTCTTGATGTCACATCAGTCACAAGACCAAACTCCAAATCTCCGCACGTGTGTGCATGCAATATACACACAGCAGTCACAATTATCAGGTTAATTGTCTTCCTTAAAATTATTTTTTATTAGTCAGAGACAAAAAACTAATATTAACTTCTAACCAGAATATTTTACAAAGCAAAAGTGTGTTTTGTCTTTCTCATGGGAGCATGTGCAGAATTACTGGCACATTAATTAAAAAGAGCATTTCCTCAGACTTACTTGTTTATACTTCATGTTTAGAGCAAGTGTAACAAAGTGTACAGCTGAAGCAGCAACCATCAAATGTTGTTTTATATGGAATTACAACCACGACTTCCTGTACTAATGTTTGAAGGAGGCATCTTTCAGAAACCGGCAGTAGATTTGGGATCTGATTTTCAGTACATTTTTAACCTGAATAGGTTTGACTTGCTCATCCTTAATGTTACCACTCAGTACCCCTCCTTCACCTTGCTGGCTTGAAGTGGTGCCCAGTGTCCATTAGTAAGTTGGCTATGAACACATCCTTCTAGACCATAAAGAGTCCCTCTCTTTTCATATATCCATAAAAAGTATGGAAAAAAAATACGTTTTCAGGGGCAGCTCTTGGCCCAATCCTGACACTTGGATTTGTTCACAGCAGCTAAGGTTTCAGCCTCCTTTACTTTGGCAACGTCTGAGCACTTCACTTCTTGTACTGCATTACACTCCAGGTGTCAAACACACAGCACCAGAAAATGATTCAATAAAATAAGTATTTAAGCTGAAATGGCTTGAGCTGGAAAATCTGCATAGAGATAATGATGAGGTCAATAACTGAGCAGGCAGTGGAAATTATGTGTATGATTATGTGTAGTATGCGAGTGTTCTCATGGGCACATGCGTGTATTAACTTTTTTAGTTTCCATTTTAATGTGGTCACCCACTGATAAGAGTTTGAGTTTTTGTAAAAGAATGCAATGCTCTCCCAGTAATCATGGGGGGCTGATGACTCACTGCCATTTCTTTGATGCTTCTGTCTGTCTCTATTCCTCTCAGAAGAAGCAAACGGAGAGATAAGCAAGGACAGAAGAGAAACAGAGCAGAAGAGTAGCCTGCTACAAAAATGCTTTCCACCGAGCACAACAAATTACGGTGACATCAGGGGATTTGAGTGACAAAGAGGAAAGAAGATGGAGAGAAAGCTGGTGGGAGACAGTCGGGGGGGTGGAGTGGGGTGTAGGGCGGACTATAAAGAATGCTGCTTTAGATGCAGTTTGTCCCTTAGATTTGTCATCTGACACCATCCCTCTTACTCAGCACTTTTAGTGGAGAGGGACTGCTGAGTGCTTCAACCAGAGAGGTGGGGAGAACACATACGTACCCACCCACACAGACACACACATTTACAAATGCACAGGTAGCATCTTCGCAGTGCTGAACTAACTTTTCATGTTACAGTAAGCTGTTTAAAAAAAAAGACAGAGAGCTGCCTGCGTGTCGACCTATGAAACCAGACTTTTCTCTCCTGACAGTTTTCAAGGAGTAACCTATTTATTAAACACAATGAAATGAAGCCAAAAAACCAAACATTCTGTCAGGTCAGGTGGTAGCGCAGGTCACCTACTAATTGGAAGGTTGGTGGTTCGATCCCCGTCTGCTCCAGTCTGCATGCCAAATATCCTTGGGCAAGATACTAACCCCAAGTTGCTTGCCGGTGCATCCATTGGAGTGTTAGATAGAAAGACTCGCATAGAAAAAAGTGCTTGTGTGAATATGTGTGTGAAGTAAGTTGTATAAAGCACTTTGAGTGCTCAGTCAAAGCAGAAAAGCACTAATAAGAACCAGTTTAGGTCTGTTGACTGAATGTTTTTTTGGATATAGAGATGAAAAAGCATACAAACTTGCTATTCTTGGTCAGAAGATGAGTCAAGCTGGCCAAAAAAAGACATGGTTCATGTTCAGGACAAATTATCATGCAAATCATAACCATTTCTCTGCTCCTCAGTTAAATGTTAAACATTTCTCTCAGAGAAATTCATAAAACTTGGAGAGATGACAGAGGTGCATTGTGTTATTCTTACAATACATTTCATAAACAAAGGCATAAAAGTCTATACTTACAAATAAGCCTAATTAAATGTGTATAAATATCTTTTAAAATAAAATAAATCTTCTACATCCCTTTTCAAAATGAGATTCAAAGCACAGAGAACGAGTATTACAGTGTCAAACTGCATATGTTTTGTGACTGGGCGGTAGTGCTTATAAGATTATTGACCTCTGCTGTCAAAAGCCAACAGGAAAATGACAAATTCAAAACATCTTTAACAGCCATCCTCTTGTGGGAAGGTAAGCCACAAAACCACTACATACGTTTTGGTTCTTCAGCAGTCTCTTTGCAATCTAATTTGTTCAAACAGTTCAGCCTGTGAGGAGAAGAAATATAATTTCATAAATCCTTTCTAAATTAAAACATGAAGGAGTGGGTATTGACAAAAGCGAGTTAATCCTGCTGTGAATAGGGAAAGGGTGGTTTGTGGGAAATATAAATAATATTTAAAAATTAAGGCACAGCCCACTGCGAAAGCTCCTGTGCATACAATTAGACACAGAAAAAAAAAACACGCTTACAATTACATACACACGCCCAATAATTACTATAGTGGAAAGGCATATGAAATAACCATTACTGTGTATGGATATTCTTGCAGAGATAAACCCACAGACAAAATGACTTGAAAAGAGAACAATACTGCATAGTTGTAATTATAAAAATGAGTGAGTTTAGGTTTGCACCGACTTAAGAAAAATCTGACAATTCTGATGTCATCTGAAGAACGAGAAATTAAAACCACACAGAGTTAGCACCAAAACAATGAAATTAAATACAAGATTTTAAAAAAATGATGAATTCACACCCAAACACTTAGAGCCTCTTTTGCACAAAAACAAAAGGAGCTTTTACAGTGATGTGAACGAGTCCCTGCAAAGTCAGCATCCTCCGCTATCCTTACATCTCCTTTGCACTGCCTCGCCTTGTCAGAAAACGCTTCTGTTCCACCCAGCACGCCAGGGGCAGCAACTGGGAGCGAATGAGTAGATTCCAATTGCACACACAATCGTTAAAGCAATAGAGTCAATAACCCAAAAGAGAGGTTTCATGTTTGCCATGCCCACTAGCTCCACTGTGTCTGGTTTCACAGATGCACTAAATGCCCACTGGGTACATTTTCTTTCTTTCCATGCAAAACACAATGTGGCCTCTGATACTGTGTGTAGCACAAGTTCACGTGGTGAACATGCTGCACATGTTTGCAGCCCAGAGCTAAATGCCTTTGCTGCGTGTCAGATAATTCTGATCTCATTGTTGTCCATTAATTCCTGATAAAGGGCACCTTGTCAGGCACAGCCCTTACATGAAAAGGCACAGAGCTTGTGGATGGCAGATAGAGATGACGACCTGACAACCAGTGCACAGGTGCACTGAAAGCTAGATGTGTTAGGATCACCCATGATAGTTTTTTCCCCCAATTTCTCTTCTTTCCTTATTATTCTTTATAAATGTCATTTCTGTAAACACAGTATAACATCCACGAGCCAATAAATGACATTCAGGATCACTACAGCTGAAATGCAAAAATAATAACAAAACAAAAGGCAATGCAATAAATCAGTTTTATTTTGAATGGATGGTTGACTCTGGTGCACCGTGCTGGATTATTGCTTTGCAAACCTATGCAGCTGATATAGGGAATGGGTGAAGATAGTTGGAGTGAAGCTGGTGATAGGTTTATTGAAATGTCACTGTGAGTTGTGTGGAAGTACTGGCTGTATCCTGAAGAGGGCTGCAAGATGACTCAGCTTTATTGTGTGTGTGCTTGTATGTACTATATACCAATTTGGTGTAAATGTCAGACCTCGGTTAAACAGAATCTGCACATAATTCAAGTCATTCTTATAATACAAGACGAGAGGAGTGCACCTTATCATTATCAGCATTTTTAATATCAACATTAATATCAAAATCTCCATACTTTTATGCATCATACACATGCTTGCTTTGGATAAAATGACATTAAAGTGATATTTAACATAAATATTGTAATTCAACTTGTATAACTACAGTTGGCCCTTCAATATGTTTTCATGTTAAATTTAAAATTACAGTGGTGGTGGGAACCCAGATATAGCACACCTACTGAAGGCCAAAAGCTGATTAAGGGATTCACTGATGTGATTACTCACAATCACACGCTTTCTCTTTTCCTGTTATGCTCCTAATTCCATCTTAGGTGGTGTTAGGTGCCAAGAGGACCCTTTTATGGCCCCAGTTATCTAATTGAGGATGGATGGAAAGCACTTTAGCTTTTAGCATTTGGTAGCAGAGTTGAGAGAAAACAAACCCAACTGGGGATGAATCTGAATGTTAGCAAAAATGATACAACTATGCCCAGGTAAAATTCTTTCCCACTTCTTTTGTATGAATCTTGTGTTTTGTATCATCATGGTTTGAGAGACCTAATTGCTTTAGTTTCCTATTTTGACTGTAATTATTTATCCATTCACTTCAAATATGGCAAGCATGATATTATGAAACTTATCTTTTTTCTTTAATTCATACCTGGCTCTTTTACATTTCATCTACTACTCAAACAGTAATGTTTCTTAACAAATGCAGTTTTGTGTCCTTTCTTTCTACCTCATGTTCTGAGCTCCTTGCTCTGATACTTCCACTTTTCCCTTGTGACCAACCAAACTTCTTTTCATTCATTCATCGAATCCTTCGACTTGTATTACCCAATTAATTTCCTTATCTTTACTCACCAACAGTAAAAAAAAAATCCCTTTGGACTGCTATTAGTTCTCTAAACAAAAGGCTTCCACTGTTTTTGTGCGGCCAATTATAGCACAATAAAATATTCTTGGTCCAGATGTTGCTTTCCTGCGGCAGATGAGCTGGAGTCCCTGGAAAGGTTTACCCCCACAGTTTGAGTTGAAGAGTATCCATATGTAAACAATGAGGCTAAGCCTTGTAGACGGTGCAAGAAAGTGTGTGTCTAAGTGTGTCTGCCTGAATTACTGTGTGGAAGAAAGAACGAGGGAATCACCATGTGTGTATCTGCATGTTAGCCAGGGCTCTTGGGAAAGTATGCGAGCCATAAATGTTAGAGGCTTCATCAGAGTGTAACAGAGAAGAGTAGAGAAGAAGATGACATGCAACATATTCTTTTTCTTCCACATACAGATACCAGCCTCATCCCTGCTGGACACAAATGTATGCATGCAACATTTTTTCCCAACAAATCCAATAATGAGGATTGAAAGACAAAGAAATGTCAACAGTGCCTTCTGGGAGATAGTGATGTATTTCAACAGGGCATTGTGGGTAGCTGAGTGCTGTGATGCACGCTTTACAAACACACACAGAAACAAAATAAGCCCAAGCCACTAGGGTTGAAGCCCACATCTTCCAGAAATAACTTGCCATGCAGCTGACAAAATGTAGAGTGACACAGTGTGCTGTCTCCTGGCTTACCTGTGGCCAGCGTGGCCCACAGGGCAAACACTCAGCCGGTAAGTCCATCCCATCTTTCTGTCTCTGTTTCTGAGTCACACTCTGTCATTCTTCTCTTGTTTCCTTCTCCTGATTTCCTTACTCTCTTCTTTTCCCCCCATCTTCTGCGCACTGCCATCTCTCATTACATCAGACTTCACAACAAGCTTTACAGTGTCCTTCTCTAAGCCTTCTCAAAGCGTCATCCCCCTGAATATTTTACTCCATTCTGTTCTAACTCCTCTGTTATCTTTCTCGCCTAGTCTCATAAAGATTTTCCCTTTTTTCTGTTGCGGTGTCCCTCAAATTATTCCTACGACACTTGTGTCAATGCAATGATCTGATTTTATAAAATCGTTTTTACCCTGTCTGTATGTAACAATATTACATGCTTATTGATGCAAGAGGAAAACCAACAGAAACAGAGAAGTGTAGAAATACCACGGGATGAGAGACATATCCACTGGAAAAAAGACTTTATCTTATTTTAGGATAAACAATATCAATGAAAAGTTGCCAACACAGCTAAAAAATGTCCTGCACACTGCATGCATGAGTGTGTGCACATGCATGCACATGTGCATGGGTATAGTATTGATGGCTGTACTCCCTCAATGTGCCATAATTGGCTGTTTCAATGAGCAAATGCCAGTGAAAATTCTAGGTTAGAGTTAATTATCATTAACTGATCAGTGACAGGCCTCTAATTACAGCTGGTTCATCAGTGAAGTATGCCAGCTGGCTAAAAGGCAACGTTATTTTGCATGATATGCAAAATGCCAACTAAATGGGAGAAAATGCTTAGGTTGCAGTCGTACCTGTTAACCAGAACATGGATCTGAGAGTCAGCTGTGTGGTACTACAGCAGTAGTGTTGATAATTTATTTAAATTCTTAGTGGTGGGCAGCACTGATGACTAATTAACATAGCTGCCTGTCCTAACCAGGATGCAGAATTGTGGGAAGACATACTTTAACCCACCTACAGGATGTAAGACAATGTTTTCTTTCGATTTAATTTAAAATGTTGAGATGTGCATTTAAGTATAAACAAATTATAAGCAATACCAACAACCATATTGCCTTTTTTCAATGTAATGTTTCCTTTCTGGGGTCTTTAATTGTAATATTATTTGCTTGACTTACTTACTTAAAATGGAACAACTTATTGTAATATGGATTAAATGAAGATTATTAACCATCCTGCTGTTTTTCAAGGTAAGATTCTGCTCCTTTTTGTAGGTAAACACACGGGAAACTGTAAACAGGTATCACTTGAAAAAACTGTTCTACTTGCCAAGACTGAAACTAAGCTGTTCTACTCTTGGCAAGTGAGATATAAACAGGCAAAATATCCGTCCATACCAAGCAGAAAAGTATTGGCTTGGCCCAGAGCAGCAGCAGAGGGCATTGGCTATACTTTATACACCTCCACCCCCTGTAACTACTTAGTCTTCACCCTCATTGTTTCAAAGAAAATGGCATGAAGAGAATTTCTTCTTCCTCCCTAACACTCTGCCTCTCTCTCTATCAGTGCCTGCCTCACTCTTTCTTGTTCTCGTTTTGCCGCGTCTGCTTCCCTTTGTGGTTTCCATACGCAAGACTGTTCGCTCCATTACTATGCATCAGCTGATCTACAGACCAAGTTTTAAATGTTTAATGCTGAGTTGACAGACTTGGTCTCCAGCCAGCCATCAAGGAAGGCCATAGCAGCCTGGTGCGGGTTGAATGCCTCACCTTTCAGAGGCAGATTACAGATGCACACAGACCCTGATCAAGAGCTCCAAGAGGTGAGGGAATAAATCTCCCGTGACAGGGAGGTTGTCTTAGCCTTTACACCCAGTATCTCAATTGAGGTGAAGGGGTAAAGTTGTTCTAAGTCATGCCACCTGAGAGAGGAAGTGCAAAGGAGGCAGGAGAAGAAGAAAATGACAGAAAAGTACTGTGGTAGGTAGAAGGTGGGAGGGAAAAAAGAATGAGTATGGCACTGGAAATTATAACAAAGGGAGCTATAAAAACATAACACACTAGGACTGATGAAAGGAGAATGGAAAGGATGTGTGTGCCAAATATGAGCGCAGAAATGAAAAAGAAACCCGTGGAGGATGGTTAGGATCGCAGGGTCTGATAAGGTCATTGAAGCAACAGAAAAGTTTGCAAAACTCCTTCCACAGCATGGGGCAAAATCATGCAAATAAAGCTGAATAAATAGAAATAAGGTTAAGTAAAAAGGAAGAAGGAACAAAACTGACAGATGACTGACAAGTTACTGGCAGCCCACTCAAGCAGAAGTGCACCACAGAGACATAAGACAGATGGAGAGCAGCACAGGGAGGGACAAGAGTGTGGGAGGTAGTCATGGGACACAAAGATAAAAGTAGGGAGGTTTAAAAAGTTAAATAACAGGCTGGGCAGGTGAAGACAGAAGAAAGGACTTATAAAGAGAAAGTCAGGAAAGAGAGGAGAGAGAAAGCAGGAACAATAAGTGACAAAGAAAAACACTCAAGATTGATGGAAGCTGGATGATTATGAGGAATGGCTCGGAAAAAAGGGGGATATCTGAGAGGGGGGAGAGACAGAAAACTGCGTTTTTAGTACAACTCTAGTGACAGTTACAATTAGGCCAGACAGGGTAGAGCGGCTATCATGGGCATATCCCACTGACAATATGACACTTCCACCCCAAAACTGGAGTAAAAAGAGTAAAAAATAGTAAATGAGGTTTCAACTCTTACCACTACTAAAATATTCACGATCCAGTCATGGGTTCAAAGGGAATTCCCATATGATGACATGACTTGTCAAGACCAGCTGATCCCTCCCAAAAGAGAAAAGCAGAGAAATAAGCCCCGTCTTTGGAGAATGCAAATCTTGGAAACTCTTTTAATCATTGTGCATCTTCTGCTACAGGAGCAATGGAGCAAGTTGTGTTATTGGATTAAAATACATTTACAAGGGAACAATAGCTGACTTTGCCAGCCCACCTCATGCCAACTTATGCAATTGCACACGCACTGGTTTTACCGGTCTCTTTATGACCAGTGACTTATCTGTTTATATGACAAACATGGATGGTTGTATCTTTAAAATTTGCCCTCCCATTTTGAAAACATAACCATTAGGGGTCCATAAAACATAATTAAAGTTGCAAACAGAAACAACAGAGACACTCTGTTGAAAAAAGTTTTATCGAACTTATTAATCAAACTTTATTTGCCTTCCAGCCTTTGAGCTACTGGCAATGATAGATTTAAGCACCAAATAATGATGAGCACATTTAGCTGAGAAAATTTCTATGGCAACCACAAATTACTTAAAAAAAACAAAACAACGACAGCTAGGAACACAAGCAAGCTCATTAGAGATGGTTAGATGCACATCTCGAGCTACCGCAATGCATTGTGGTTATCTATGTGTGTCTGCATGTGTGTGCATGTGTGTGTGTGTGTGTTTGTGTTTGTGTGAGAGAGACAGCAAGCTAGAAAGAAGCGGTATGATGCATTTGCAACATCAAAATTTCATTTATTCCTTACACACATAATGCAATCAGAAAATGCAACACAGGGATGAATGATGGGTGGAGGTGCAATGGAGCAGTAAGGGTATACAGGAAGGAAGACTGAGACAACAACAGGAAAGACTGATAGAGTGAGAGAGGGGGAGAGAGAGAGAGAGATGGAGTGATCTGCCTTATTTCCAACACAACTCCAGTGACAGACCAATTCTTCATTAACCAGTGTCTTTACAGTGTATATGTCAAGCCTGGCGGCCAGACAACTGCAGAAGAGTGTGATCATAATTTATCTATTTAAAATGCCGAAAGGGAGAAGACTACGGTGCCTTGCAAAGCTGTTAGCTGAGCCTTCCTGCTGGGCTGTGTACAGCACTGACATATTATACTTGTGATGGTGGAGATAACTGAACTCACAACTTCACAGAACAGCATATGGAGATGTAATGTTGCATACAGTAAGCACAAAGCCATAACTCACGTGCTGGGATGGAATGTTATATGACATGCCAAGAGTGTGGACATATGAATACCTTGCAAAAACAAGGTAAGGGAAGTACTTCTGGAGTGAATGCCACTAACAAATTCTACCTTCTTTTAAATAGCAGAAATTGAATAGTGTATTAGTGCAGATGATGCCATGAAATATTTGAAGTATTGGAGTGGTGGTCCACTTTAAATTGTGTATTTTTTTTGTGTATTTTTTTTTTTTATCTGTAATCATATATTAGCTACTGATAATTAGCAAAATACAAATTCTATGGCTGTTGTAAATACATGATTGAAGAATAATACACCACAGATTTCCCTCTATCTGCAAATTTGACGCGATGCAGTCTATGACAGTAGGATACATTACAAATTTAAGTAGCATTGAACAAAACAGACCACAACCATTGACTATGCTATTAGCATTCTTCAACCTTAGTCAGGCCTTGAAAATATTCATGAATTGTTATATTTCTTGCAAGGACTTGGCCACCCAGTGCGTTAACCTCTGTACCTGCAGTCTCAGGGAAAGTGACTTACTGTCTACACTACAGAATCTAAAGTTGAAATGTTTACTTCGGTCCAAAATACATGCAATAACAATGTGAAAAAGTCATCTAGTTTTACAACTACCACCAAATAGTTTGGTCAAATTTGCTCAAGCATTTGGTGAAACATTAAATGTGCAATGAATCCCTGTGAATACCATTTCAAACATCCTTTTAGTATCTAAAAAATTCATTTTTGGTTGCATTTGAATGAACATGTAGAATCTGGCTTTGCAATAACTGGAAAAAAAAAGTGCGAGTGACAAACTTTTGCCTTGACCATAGGTTTTTAATCACTGTGCTGAAAAGCTTAATAAATACTTTAAGCAATCATGAAATTTAAAGCATCAACTGAGTCACGACAGCTGATCACGCAAAATAGGTTCTGCCTCCAGGTCTTATGGCTTATGCTGCACAAATTCTTAACATGACTAGACGAACAAGACAAACATTAAAATGGGGTTCCTGCAGATTCGCTTCCTGAACTCCTAAAAATTATAAAGTTGACATGGTGTAGCATAGCATATAACAGTAATTGACTGGGCAACACATTGACAGCAGTTTTAACAGGCTGCGAGGTGAATTACACAGCAGGGTTACAGAACTCAATTAAAATGGCTAGTCAATAAAATATGACTGCAGATCCACCACACTATCAGGCAGGCCCTCAAATATTAGTCAAGAGTAAATTAAGTCTGTTCCCAGCCAGCACTGCAGTCAATAAAAGGTTAGCAAAAACAGGTTTGACATCAGTGCTGGCTGAACTATGAAAAGCACTTGACACCCATCTACCCACCCGAGCCTTTTAGCGTCTAGCAGTACAGGACTGTTTGTAATGTAGTGCTTCCAGGTATGACGCTGTGTCCCAATTCAGAGGTTAGATCCCACTGCCAGAAGGGATGTCGAGCAGAATGCTAACTCAGATTACAAAAGGAGATATGTTTAATGGAAACATATTGGCATGCTTCTATTAAATAGCGAATTAGTGATAAATAGCATTCAGTGGTAAATGTACAGTGTTGGGAAGGTTACTTTTAAAATGTATTCCACTACAGATTACAGAGTACATGCCCCAAAATGTATTTTGTAACGTATTCCGTTATGTAATCAATGAGAGTAACGTATTCTGAATACTTTAGATTACTTAATATATTATCATGCTTTTTACAACTACATGAATGTGATTTATTACTATTACTGAAGGTTATTCACCAATACCAACTAGATTGTTAAATCTTAATATAAAATGAGTAACAGTAGGATGGACATTAGGTAAGGCTGCACTTTTTGCAGCGATCTCATATAGAAAACTATTCCGCGTGTATATAAAACAGGTCAGGCTCGTAGCTGAAAACTAGCTTTACTTTGCTCTCTGGGTCAATTTTGCGAGCAAGAGACAGAGAGAGGCGTTGTAAGGCTGCTCCAAAGGAATTTATTGTTTCGGTGGAAAACACGAACACAGTGTACTAGCTTACTTACAACTGGGCTCGTCAGGCACTCTTCTTGGCTGCAGTGGTTATTATTATATTTACATGCTTCCATCTCCCGTTTCTGCTCGATGATAACTTGTACTGTCATTTTCCTCCCTCCTCGCGCTCACAGACACATCACGGGTATGGCAGTCCATTCTCCCTGCAGCACGGACTACACTGCCCATGAGGCTACATTCTTTAGGCCTATGCCTGTAACACTGCCTATTGCCTTCATATTAAATAAATTTTTGAATAATTTTTTTTAAATATTTCTACACGTCATTATGTGGGCTGCAAGTAGAGGTGACATGGGCCGTGAGATTGAGACACAGGCATTAAAGCCTCTTAACCCTTTAAGACCTACCATAGAACCAAGTCTGCCAGAGCTTATATTATATTTTTACATGCTGTGGAGCCATTTTTGGGAGCATTTCAAGTTGCTATACATCAATACAACCATTATAGCCCAAATTTTAATAATATGTCTGCATTAAGTGCATAGTAATTACATAAATTGCAAAAAAAGTATAATAAACTACAAAAAAATTGAAAATCGTTTTTGTGTTTTAACATATATTTCTAGTTAGAGAAATTTAAGAGGCTTATCCCTCAAAAATAATAAATAAATAAGTAAATACAAAAAAGTTGCACAAAATAGTTTCGCACCACAGGAAATTTATTTTGAGTGTCTTCATAGTTTTATTTTTGAAATACACCAATTTTTATATACTGCAGGAAAAACGAAAATAAATATAATTGTGCAAATTTGCAAAAAAGCAGCATATGCATCAAAATAAACTATTTCCAGCAGTGCAATATGAGTCCTAAGCATCCCAGAAACGACACAGAAAGTCATAAAGTCAAAGATAACTTTTAAAAACACCAGTATAAGCTCATGAGGCCCTGATGGTAAAAAACTACATTTCTGCGAAAATGACGTCACTTCTGGTTTCGGGCAGGTATGGCGGACATGTGAAAGTTCGCGCTGACGTCTATTCCAACACAGGGAGTGTTATGAACAGCTGATTGGATCAGCAAAGCGTGTTTCTGGAATATTATGTTTGTGTTGCTGCAAGCGCTTTTTATGCAGTTTTTGCAAAGCAATATGTGGAAGGAAACCGTGACCTAGGACAAGCTGATGGCATAAGATGTAAGTACAACTTCTCCGGTTTCATATGCAAAAAAATTTTTTGCGCTCAGAGCTACAGGGATTTAAAAATAGTTACGCAAAACAGAGCGTGTCCGCTCCGATCGGTTTTAAAGCGTTAATGCATGTTTTGTTTGGGTTTCCACCGGCATGAAATTACCAAAAATAGAGAGGGCATAGCCTAACATACGAAACAGGAAAAGACCGCTGTGTAATCCCTTTATTTCAACAAAGTAACTGTATTCTGAATACCACCCCTTTAAAAGGTAACTGTAACGGAATACAGTTACTTATATTTTGTATTTTAAATACGTAACGGCGGTACATGTATTCCGTTACTCCCCAACACTGTAAATGTAGCAACGTAAATTTGACTGTACTGCCAAGAAATTAACAGTAAGGACAGGAAGTTAGCAAGAAAAGGGATATTAAGGCCTGGATGGCATTGTTTACTCCCTGCTATTGTCTTTTATTTTATGTCAATCATCTATAATATTCTTGACTGTACATCTCTGGTAAAAATAATAAAATGACATATTTGTATACACTTCAAATTGAAATTGAAGTGGTGCACAATGGATTGAGACACAGGACAGATCAATTTAATAGGAGTGGCTACATAGTTCGTGTAAAACTAAAAGATGCCCGCACCTCTCAAATCTTGTCAGCATATTTGGGATATAAAACTGCAAGCCTTGACCGATCGAGCCTCTCAATTGGACTGCATATCTGGCACAGTTCAAAAAAGCATGCACAAAGAGCAAGAATTTCTGGATTATTAAGGTTTAAAAATCAGAGAATTGATAAATACTTTGGTATTTTCTGAGCTCTTCGCCTCCCATGCTCTTTAATGGCTCTTTCCATCACAGAGTAATCTTTCCATTTTCTCATTTTCAGATCGATGGAGACTCAAGGAGAATGAAAGGCCTATTTCCTCTCAAATGGGGATAAAGCTTAACACACGGGGCCGTCTCATGTTTTCTAACCATGTCAGCTAGGCTACAGAACTAGTGGCACCAAGTGTAAAGCACAAGTAAATCTTTGAACAGTAGAACACAGACAAACATTACAAAGATTCCAGTGTGCTATAAAAAGCAGAGCTATAGTTGCTTAAGGGATATAAATAACAGTGTATCATTAGAATAGTGCAGAGTGGGAGAGACAGTCGACAGAGAGAACAGCTTCATGAAAACAATAGAGCGAACAAGTGAAAGCAGTCCAGCGTCTGTATCAGAAAGGTACTCTTCAAGCACCCACGCAACTGCATCTGTTGTGTATGTGGAGGTTTTGTGAAATGGGAGGAGAGGACAATGGAGCAATTGAAGGTCTTAGCAACAACGTTTCTCCACTTCTGTCCAACAGGATCTTCCCTGTTCCCTGACCCCAACACTTAGCTTTGCCTGTAAACAGAGGATCCTGTCACTCACATTCAGTCTGTTAGTGTTTTTCTAGTAAATCAGTGTGTGGTCTCCCAAGTCTGGCTCATTTCCAGACTTGGGAGATTGCTTTACTAAAATATGCAACTGTGCTGCTTTAGACCAGCTGAACCCTTTAAAGCTCCCAACACCATATGCAGGAAGAGTGGTAACATACAGACATGTTATCACCATGTTACCATTTTGTTACCACGATGGAAAAAAAGATTTTCTTTTCTTTTAAGTACATCCTTAATGCTTCCATAGCAATTAGGTATATAGCAGCAAGGTGGTGCTAATCAAACACACACAATTACTTGATCATCAACAAGTGAATCTGCCACAAAAAAGCAGACGTTTTGGAAGTTGGGGATTTGGAAGATTCAGGGATATCAAGGACAAAAGATAATGAGCAATGATGTCAGAAAAGCTATTGTTGATGCTTATAAATCTGGGGAAGGGTTTAAGTCCATCACTGGATCATTGGACCACTTGATCATTCACAAGTGGAGAACACAGCCTCCAATCTTGCCAGGAGTGAACATCCCGGCAAATTCACCCCAATGCCAGACCATGCAACACTTAGAGAACAGTTAAAGAACCCAAGATTTGGTTGTACTTTAGCAGCAAATTTAGGAGTTCTTCTGACGATGTGTATAAGGCAAGGCAAGGCAAGGCAAGTTTATTTGTATAGCACAATTCAACAGCAAGGTGATTCAAAGTGCTTTACAGAGACATTAGAAACAAAAACAAATAAAAAGCATGATTTAAAATTGATTAAAACAAGCAAACAAACAAACTAATTAACAAACAAACAAAACAGTATATAGAATCAAAACAGATAAAATCAGAACAGTAGATAAAATCAGTAGTTAAATGTAAGTTTTGAAATTTAAGCTTAAAAGTGTGGATTTGGTGCTTTATTCAAATGCAGCTGAGAACAGGTGAGTCTTCAACCTGGATTTAAATAAACTGAGTGTTTCAGCTGATCTGAGGCTTTCTGGGAGTTTGTTCCAGATATAAGGAGCATAAAAGCTGAATGCAGCTTCTCCGTGTCTGGTTCTGACTCTGGGAACTGATAAAAGACCAGATCCAGATGACCTGAGGGATCTGGAAGGTTCATACTGGGTCAGGAGGTCATTTTGGTCCTAAACCATTCAGAGCTTTATAGACCAGCATCAGAACTTTAAAGTCTATCCTCTGACGGACAGGCAGCCAGTGTAAAGACCTCAGAGCTGGACTGATGTGACCTGTAATGTGACCTGTAATCGTTTTTGTTTAGCTGGAGAAAATTGTGGCACAGCCAGTCATTAATTTCCTCAATGCATTTACCAAGAGCCTGTACAGGGCCTCGGTCTCCTGGTGACATTGTGATATATATTTGTGTGTCATCTGCATAGCTGTGGTAGTTTATAAACAAATGACAGCCTGCGTGCCAGACTTCCTCCTTGTGTCTTGCCTTAGAGATGCAGGCTTCTCTCTTACAACACTGTCACTAGTTTCTCTGCTTCACCTGGGTGTAAACATTTTTCCTTATATAGATAAATCAGGGCGGTGCAGTATGCAGATAGTATGCAAATGGTATGGAGATTGCACAAGGCTGCTAGTTCAGAATGATTCAAATTTACACTAACATATGCACCATGGTGAGAACAATATAGGCTGGTATGCATGTTTCATAAATCCAGTGGTAATTCTACATCTGCATTTGTTGCACAGGGTCAAAACCTTTTCATGCAAATATTAGTAAATGATGCCCAGTAGATGCTTGACCCTAGTACGGGACTACTAAAAGCCAAAAAAAAGCACATCAGCACACAAACCTCAAGCATAGTGGTGGAGGGCTAAAAATAGTTTTGCAGCCACAGAACCTGCACCTTGCAGTGATTGAGTCATCCATGAACTCCTTTGTGTACCAAAGTATTGTAGAGTCAAACAGGAAACCATCTGTCCAAAGGATGAAGCTTGGTTGAAACTAGGTCATGCAACAGGGCAATGACCCAAAACACAGCAGCGAAGTACAGGCCTCAGCCCCACTGAAATGCTGTGGCAGGACCTTAAGACAGCTGTGCAAAAATAAATGCCCCCAAACATCAGTGAACTCATGCAATGTTGTAAAGAACGTCCATAATGATGTGACAGACTGATGAAGTCATACAGAAAATGATGTTCTCTGTAAGACTTTGTTCAGATTCTGTATGATTGAGTTATTGCTGTAAATGACACTTCTGCAAGCTACTGAATCATGGGGTGTACTTAGAGTTAAGAATGAGCATTAGCAAAAGCTATCTGTAAAATTTTAGAATCAACATTACAGTTGGGCGCACCCTGTGTTAATTACTAGAATTTAAAATCCAGATTAGGCTTTTGGCTATTCCATTATCATTCAAGATATTGCTAACAAGACTGCAAGCAAGAGTGTTCAACAGCATGCAGGCAAAAGCAAGCATGAGCAATTTGATGTTCAGGTAGCATTTTGCATGCAAATATTGGGGGTGGCGGGGTTAACGTTATTGTTGGGATTCAAGGTTCAGCTATGCGACTAACAGAAAGACCTCTTACTTCACACATAGGATCAGCACTGGGCTTTGCTGTAGCGTTAAAGGCTAATGAAACAGTGCCCGGTGAGGGAGAGGAAATGACTGGAAGTGAGAAGGTAGAGCTGGCATGGGGGCTCTGTTATTGTGATCCTTACAGGTGAGGCTTGATCACATGCTTATAATTGGGGTCTCACAATTCTGCTCACAATAAATTCATGCAAAGATACACACACGCAAAAAAATCCAAACAGCTTAATTTTTGTTTCATGCAGGTGCGGGCATATGGACGCTCAGTAAATTCAATTATGTAAAAAGTAATCACAGATACATAACCACAGCATACATCTCACAGGGTTGTGGGATTTTGGCAGGAATCAGTCTGTTTATTTGTGGATTTTCCAAGGTCTCTGTGATTAAAATAGCTCCAAAGCACTCCTGACACTCCATTACCCAGCATGCCCCGGGTGAGGCAGGATCGTACATATTGATTTCATGCCTCATTAGACTTCCTGTCTAACAATGCCATTGTTCTTCCTGGTTCTACAGGATTCTGCATCATTCAAAAATGGCCACATATAAATCTGGGTGGGGAGAGTGGGCACATAACAAATGAATACATTAATACTGAGTTAGGGCTCATTGGGAGCATCATGGAGCAACCCTTCACAGGTTATAGGCTTCTGACCCAATTTTCAGTTAAAGTTATTAACAAACTGTTTCTCCTGTCACAGTGCAGCCAGATACTGTTTCAAAATAATCTATCAGCACAAGTTCTTTCACTTTGTCTGTAGTTTTATGACCGAAGTCATCATGACCCAGGAAAATGAGCCAAGAATCCACTGTGTGTCAAAATAATATGAAACAGATTCTTTCCATTTGTTTTTTTAACAAATATCTTGAGTCTTCTAGCTCATTAAACCTCGTTTAGATACTCAAAAAAGCTACAGCTACACGGGAGATGCAAAGTGTCGTCTTGTCAGACACACACTGCCTTCGTGCTCTGTTAGTTCTGAGCATGACAATTTAAATGTAAATGAGATTACCTGATTGATTGTGAGACGAGATTTTTTTAAAAGTTGGGCTTCATGGTACATTGCTATCCTTTTTGTTACAGCTACAGCTTAGCAGTTCTGACTGGGATCATACATGTATGTCGACAATCAACACTAAGTGCTCTCAGACTTGTGTTGTTGGAGTTTCCAGGTGTGAAAGAGCCATGCCTACATCCTTACTGTTAACAGACGAAGCAAGACAGTGCTCAGTCAAAAGTATTTCTTGTCTATTTTATGATCAACATGTTTATTTTTATAAAATATTATTACATTATTATTATATTATTACATTTAGTGTTTATTTTTGTGGCGATGGTAGTCTGTACAGTGTCTTACAATATTTATTTATTTTATTTCCAACAAAAGAGATCGTTCCTTGCGTATTCAATGGCTGCCACTGAAAGGTAAGTCTGTCTATATTCAATCTTTCATATCCGCTCTTCTATTTTTTTCAGACTTTCTCCTTTATCTACCAGCAATAATATTCTCCAAGCCTTTGCATTTTCTCCTGTTGCTGTTTGTCTTTTCTTGTCTCTTTCTTGCAGCCCACATCTTACCTCTTCTCACACCCCTTCTGTTTGCACTCACAAACACACACTCTGCATGGTTTTCATGTTTCATCTGATATTTGTTGCTCATTCTTTTTGTTCTTTCTATCTCTCTCTCTCTGTCGCTCTCTCTTTGACCCAAAGCAAGGCTGCTGCAGTAGCATGCAGCCTGCCAGCTGCCAGTTACGATGATGGTGACAGTAGTGGGGTTGCTGGCTAAGTGACGTTGAATAAATGGAATATTCCACCTCAACTAGCAGACACAACCTGAACTCATGCACACACACATACAAGAGCCTACTTGGCCAACTTTTCCTATGGCTACAGTACTTATGAGTTAGTGTCAGGCAGCCGAACATTACCCTTTTTCTGCCCTAGTCTCCCACAAAGGCTCTTTCCATGAGTAAATGGCAAGGGGATATTGCTACTGTGACATACCTCCTACTCAAGCTTGCATCAAAATCTCTTCAAGTCATCTTGGCAGCTTTTAGCTTCATCTAAAAGCCACAAGTCATCGTCAGGAATAGGCCTTTCTCATTAAAACTGCAGCTGGCATTTGTGAGTGTGTATTGAAAACACACACACAGACACACACACACACACACAGTATCTGAATATGTGTTTCCCTTTCTTTTTTTGCTAAATATGTTTATTAGCAGAATTGAGACACTTTCCTTTCTACCTCTAACAATCATTTTGAAGACTGTAATATACTTATAAACATGATTTACACCGTTTACATGCATGCCGAAGCAGGCAGAAGCACATACACAGACACACTGAATGCACCAATAAGCATATGCAATCCATGCAATCTATTACGTGCACTTAGTTCAGTCATAGATACAGTATTCACCCACCAAATGTATGCAGGCAAGCTAATGTACTGTTTTCACATGGCACTGTGACAGAGATAATGGTCAAAGTGCAGGACATTAAAGGTACACATTAAAGTGAAACATGCATCAAATCTAGTTTTGAGAGTGAAAATAAGAGAGGTTTGAAGGTCACTATATGGCTAACTCTATTTAATTATATTACAGCAGTATACAGCTTTACTGTTTACATGTTTCTGAATTAGTTAAAAGGTTCTATAAGGTTATGATAACTTTATAATCGATATAAACCAGAATATGTTTTTTACCTCTGACTAATTACACCTTACAATTTCAGGAGACAGAAGGTTTTTAATCAGATGCTGCATTTGATAGTTTTGGGTGTGGAAGAGGAGTCATTCATTTCTTCCCCATCATTCTGCTTCTGAATGAGAGTTAATTTATACCATCTGCAAAATACAGCTGCCAACTTCAACAGCAGACAGGGCATCGATAAGGGGAGAGAACATGGGGGACAGAGATGGAGGACAAGGAAGAGAAGCAGAGAAGTCTATTAGGATACACAAATGGCACACACCTACAGAAATTTGCTTTCAGAGAAAGTTGTAAAAGGCACACAGACACCTACAGAAAATCTCTTTTCAAGGAACTTCTATAAGTGTTGGAGAGTGTCAAAGTGTAAAGAATATGCACAGTCAATATCCAGAGCCCTAGTCAAGCTTAGTGAGCACACACAAGCAAAAGGAAAGTTTTCAGCTCACTCTAAAGGCCAATGAAGTGCACTCAAACTGCAAAGAAAGGGAGTTTGGAGAATAATCATCAGTCTAGAGGATAGAATATATTACCCTCTCGGTTCTGTAAAAGACCTTGTTGCTTTCAAATACACAAACTGCTTCCATCAGTTGTGAACCTTTGATAACCCAAGTAGTTTATGGATACTTTCAGCTCAGATTCAACAAACTCAAAGCAAGATGCGCATGCGGTAGTTCAACAGCATGAGGGAAGAGGTGGTGTTGTGTTTTCTAGATGAGAAGGAGGAACAAAAGACAAAATGATAATGATGAGGACTATAACTACAACAAAGACTGGGAATATGCTATATATAGTTAGTCTACTATCTCATGTTTTCCATTCATTTACTATATGCTATGGAAGTTCAACCATTTGTCTCCACAAAAATGTCAAAGCAAAAAGTAGATCCACATTTTCAAATGGATTGCAGCCATATTAAATGTTCCTTGCATGCATTATTACAGTCTACTATTTTAAGTTAAGAAAAGAAAGAAAAGTAGGAGAATATCCAAAAAATGTAATAAGTACTAAAAGCAATCAGAGCTCTCCATAGCAATAATAACTAAAGGGTAATAAAAGCACCAGGATAATTGCAAAATCAAGGTGAAAGATTGATCTAATTTCACTTTATTTAAACAGCATCCAGCAATCAGCTACAAATCAAAAGTTATGTTCATTTAAGTCTTGTCTTGACTTAAGTCAACCAGCAGGATCTCGGGAATATAGCACACTGGAATATTTAAAACATCCTCCCAGCTCCCATGAGATGTTTTTCTGTGACTGCAGAATCACTTAACATCATTTTAGCCTGTGGCTTTTGTTCTCACTCATTTTGTATTGTGTTTTTCTGGCTATAAGGAATATAAACTCCTTGCCAGCTCATTACACAAAAGACCGTAATCTATCACTGATAGAATGTAATTTGAAAAGATTAAATTGGCTAGATTCTAAACAGACGGAATAGTACAAAGCAGAAAAGATTAATTGGCTACTGGTTGTTTAGAACAGCAAATACAATCAAACTCATTATTGGTGGAATCATTAAATCGGGACATCAATCAAGGATAAGGCAAAACATGATAAACCAGATTATAAATTAACAGGGAAAGTTGCATTTCCAGGGCTTTTTCCAGAAACAGAACAGGACATTAAATCCAGCTAAATGAAAATATGTGGGAAACTGATTTCAGAGCAACTCAGGAATAGGTAATTTGATCTCTGTGGAGCCCTCCTGAGGCAAGTTAAGATATGATGCAACTCGGTGCAAAACATTGAGAGAAACTCAAATGGCTTCAACTGAGGCAGCCAGGGAGCCATCGAATCTAAAAATTTTAACATAAGATAGCCAGCTGACATCCTTCTCAGAATGCAAAAGAAATCTGCATGAAGAACATTTCCTGTTGAGCTTCCTCAATGACGTACATTCAGGTTTTAACAACTTAAATAGGATAACTTAAAAAGGATGATCCCCAAAATGTAGCCCTCTGCTATTCAAATACTGAGTGTGGACTTAATTTGAGAAGGGTGTGACAGTAATAGAACATCGCGAAAAATTGAAAAGAATATTTCAACACTGGACACACATTTTTTAGAGTCAGCTTCATCCTGAAAATACATTAAAACTAATCTGGGGGACTACTGTAAATTTATATGAATGTTCATGGTAAAGGACCCCATGAACAGAAATATGCCTGGGTACTTCACCGTTTTTGGACAGAGAAGTAACCTGGGATAAGAGAGAAGGTCGTATAATAAGAAGATCTTTCATTATATGTAGGTCTCAGGAGGAAAAGTTCACTTATGCTAAAACAGTATCAGGACTACAGGAATACAAGCTTTAATACTGTGTGTCTTAATGAAACCTGAGTGTCTTTAATAAATATTGCAGTGAATCTGCACCCGCAGTGAGTTTGGCTTTTTTAATGTATCTCTGTGGGGAAAGTTGCACTTACTTTTTTTCTGTGATCAACACACATGCGCTTCTAGCAGACCCCCGATGTTTTTAAAAAACAAAAACAAAAAAACTTATAATTAGATGTAGAGCAAAAAGTATACTGTATGTCCTCTAAGTTGAACTCAAGTTAGGTCATGCTAAATCTTTAACTTAATGTGCACTCAAATTGTGACAGGAAGTGCTTTTTCAAGTCTGTGAGCATGTGGAATAAACCTCAAACCAATACTATTAAGAAAATGTTTAGATCCACCTTTAAATTTTATTAAAGCTAGTGATGCATTTTGTTAAACTTGTTGGTTTGAGTTAATGTGGACAAGTATTACAATTGTAATAATGATACTGACAGATGTAAAATGGACAGTGGGAGTCATTTTTGACTGATACATGTTAGGTCCTATATAATTTCTATGGGAATATAAAATTTGGGTCTTTATAGACACAGGGCAGGACACAGTTAGGTAAATACAATGTGAATAAAAAATCCATAATTGTAATTAATTCTCTCATGTGTTGTTTGTATATTTGCTGTTTCGCAGCGAGTGGTAAATGATCTAATTTTTGCTGCCACTTAAGCATCAAATATTTCATTAAGCTACAGGTATCCTGCTATTTAGTGGTATTGTGTTGTGCGTTTAATGCGCTGTTTTGTTTCTTCCGTGTGTAAAGAGGTAGCATTATAATTATATCAGCAACAGCTGTTGTTCTGTGAATATATACTTGAGAAAAATCACATGTTCACCCAGTTAGTTTCCTCTGGCAGCTTTCAGAGCATAAAGAGAACCATTAAATGTTCAGAAGCACCATCGGCTACAACTCAGATCATTGTGTTTCACAAATTTCCAATTTGTGGTGAACTAATTGGAACAGATAGCAGCAAGAAGACCTAACTAAGCATTTGAAAGTCTTTACGCTTACTTAATAGCATGTTATTCAACCTTCCAACTCCTTGCTGGTGTCTCCTAAATGAAACCTAAGCCAGAGTGAGAAACGTGTGTGTAAGGCATGAGGGTGGGTGTGCCATAATGGGAGCAAAACTGGTCAGTTACTGGAGCAAATTACAGGAAAAAATAACTTAGACAAACACAGGCATTGACACAGGCATGTCAACATAAAGCTTCCAAGTTTCCAGTACAGTACATAACTCGTACAGAGCTTTTTATGTAAATGCAATTGAGTAGTTACTGTGAGAACATTCAGCACTATGGAGATATAGTTCACCCCCACAGCTCTGCTAGGAATAAGTGTGAGCAGCTCTGCAGCAGGAGACTGTGTTCCTCTAAGCAGAAAATCTACAGCAAATCCAGCTGCATTAAAAACTGATAGCCAAGTGTTTTGATTATTTTTTGAAGGACTATATTTACTGGCAGTCTAATACAAGCACAAAACCTTCTTTTAGCTTTAAAAGACTACTGTTGGGATTTTCTAAACATTTATTTTTAACGGTACTGCACATGTACTTGCAGAAGTGCAACTTTCAGAGGCACAAAATGTTGGGAGGAGAGTATTTGAATGAATCACATACAAATTATTTAAGGTTTGCAGCGAGCGATTTATTGGCAACTATATCAAATTTAACTCTGAAAATTGTCTTATTTTGTGTATGATGAGACGGTGTGATAATTTCTGCTAGAAGTGTCAACTCATCTGGATTGCCAGAGGGAGATGTTATCAGAACAAGTGTATGATTGGCTTCAGCGGATTGCTCAAGCTGTGAGCACACCAAAACTCTAGGCTCTTCAGTGAGTTCTCCACTATTTAGAGCTCAGCCCTGCATGTTTCTGGTCCTCAGTAACGCTGATATGTTTATGAAACAGAGCAGAACTTAACTTCATGTGAAGCATCAGAGGGAGAGGGAGAATCCCAATACAAGATCCACGCAGAGCTGTGTGATGTTTTGGGTAACACACACAGCCATGTTACTTTTTAAAGTAGTGAATCGGTTTGTAGTGTTTTAGGCTTTTAGTCACAGAGATCCGCCATGGAGTGGTTTCTTTGTGTATTTTGATTTTTCTTCCTCTTATTTCTGATTATTTTAAAGCTCTCTATCTTGCTACTCATGGACCAATCAGAAGTGTGCTGGATTTAAGTCAAAATCTAACAATATGTAAAATTAACTTTAATTAAATACCTGCAGCCCTGCATGTCATGCAGATAAAAATACCAGTGTGCACACCTATGCATGTAGCAAAGCAGCAGTAACTTTATTAACACATGTACAGCTCAGGATCTGACGATGAATGAAGTTTTGTGTTGTTGTTGTTGTTTTGGTTTTTTTTACAAATCCTACAGGACAGCTGTATACCGACAGTTTTCAGTTTTATGCAGTGAGATAGTTTGTTGAAAGCAGCGCTCTTCTGGATTAATCGTGCATTCCAACTGAGCTGTCAGATTTATCCAGCGATCACACACACTTATCCGTACAGAGTCCTCAGCTATTCCTAACAGAAGACTTCGCCTTTATATCAAAACATATCCATTCTCCTTCAGCTGCGTTTCCTTGATCTGAACTGCCATGTTGTTTTTCTGGAGAAAACCTATATTATAATGTATTATTTTGGTAACCAGATTGTCCTCACCCTTGTTATTTATTATTGAAATGAACTGCCTTTGTCTTTGCTTATTAATCTGGGCCCATGTATGAAAAAGGTCTAGGTAAAGAGTTGGATAGTGTAGGTATTTTTTTAATCCATTGCACTTTATCAATGGTGCATTAGCATTTGTGCGTATTAGTGTGATTGCTGAGGTTTCTTTCTAATATTGTAGCATCTTTTTCTGCCTTGAGGCGACTGTTGTTGTGAATTGGCGCTATATAAATAACATTGAATTGAACTGAACTGGATCAGTAAAGATGAATGGATCTGACAAAATCAGGTGTGCTCCAATGAGTCAGCAATGAGAGCACAGAGATAAATGTAGTCAATCCAACTTCTATCTAATGTGCTGCTATGTAGCACTGATTAGAGCTGTTGTCAGATAAAACTTATTGTTTCCTATTCCCTTTCAATGACTGAACAATTCATTTGTAAAACATTTGTTTTCCTCAGGGGAGGAGATTTTAGAAATGTCGCACTGCAGAAATAAGACTTCAACAACGGCTACAAGTCTGTGATTTATCCCTCTTATGGGTAACTTCTACTACATTTGCTCTCCCAATGGGAGGAGGAAGAGCTGGGTTCAAATCTAGTCTGCTGCAGGAATCTGACTAAACACTGCGCGCTTCACTGATTCAGTAATGTGAAAGCACTGAGAGGGTTTCTGGTCTAGGGGAAAACACACACACACACACACACACACACAAATGAATGCCATTTGCAAAGGGAAAAAAAGCTTAAATTGCTATCAGCACTTGTCCTTGACTCGGTAAGGGTAAATGGAATATTTTGTGGTATTAAATTAAGGAGAACTTCAGAGTCAATGCAGATTGGCAAAATGATAAATCTATGGTGTATTGCACTTGCTGATGAGCCAAATCCAAAGGAAACATCATTCCATTACACAATGGAGTAAGTACAATTAGTATGAACATCACTTCACTCAAGAATATCTTTCCATTGTGAAGAGAAACACATATTTTTGTGCCTTATAAGTTGCCTAAAACATAAATAAAGTGCTAAATATATAAATCAAGAGGTGTAAAGATCAATCTGTACAAAGCTACACAACATACGTACATAGCAAATCTCTTGTGTACTTCCTATTCTTGCTTTCTCTCACCTCTTCTTAATCTAACATATCAAAGACTAAAATATATTTGCATTGCACTTATTTCCCCTCATCATCACCTAAACCAAACCTGGAGCTGTTTTGTCTACCATCCCCTACTTATATATTATTTTCTTATATATGATTTTCATGTTTGTTTGTTTTTTTAAACAAAACCATGCAGCATCATTGCCTGCCCTCCTGCAGCAATGCAGTTACCACTCCAGCCCTCCTTCATCAAGTAACGGCCATGATTTTAATGATATTTTCCAGCTCTTGCTCCATAATCTCCATTACTTCCATCCATTAAACTCAACCAATCAATTGTTGCTTTCGTTTAAACATTTTATAACAGTGGGGTGCTGCTATATAACAGCAACAACTTTATGAGCTGCCTTATATTAGAGCTGTTTATTGACAACAAAGTTACAATTTGGCCTTTTTAGCCAAAAGTTTTACATAAAAAAGGCTTATCATAGTTCAGCACATACATTTATGGTATATGGAGGACTTCCTACCTGCTCTTTGACAGAGGCAAGGATAGAGGAGGTTGTCTCTGTCTCAGATCTGTCTCCATTGGAGGATGGCATCACAGGGGGAACCATGGCCCCCTTCTCCTGCTCTGCAGGCTGATCCGGCACTGGCATGGCTAAAATTAACACACATATATAGAAAATGATGTGACAAAACAGTACGAAGAACATCTACATATTCTTTTTTATTTTTAAATGTCTTGATTTTAAGTGTCAAGAAAGTCAACTTTACAACTTTACAAGGGCAATTCATTAAATAAAAAAAATCTATATATTGATTTTCGAAGTGACTTATTTCTTCACATAAAATGTTATTTAGATATTTTTATAGATGTAACACAGCAGAGGAAGAATACAGATTGTGCATTTTGCGATATAACCAAATAAAAAATACAGATTGCAGACAGATTCTTTGGTTTTCCGTTTAGAATTTGTGTACAACTGCTTCTAAAACATTTTGCATTACATTGGAGATTAAGTATTGGAATTTCACGAGCGAGACCACCCCTCCAAACACGCTCCTTCCGGTTGTCATCTATATGGGTTCCCCCAGTTCTGCAAGCTGTTCATTCTCGTTTACGTGCCCCACCCTCCCTCCCTTCTTGTTCTCCATTCTTCAACTTCTTCACTTCTATTTAGTGCATGGGGATCTGCCAGGCCCGGGAGCCGTCGTCAGTCCCCTTCGAGGCCTTCCCCAAACCGCAGCTCATGTCCAAGCATTCACCTTTACCTACTAAAACGCTGTCATACCTAAAATGAGGACATGAGCCCAGCTAGTGAATGAAAGTTTATGAACCACATAACCACAGTGCCATACCTTTTCACTGTTCATTGCTGAAAATAGGTTACTCAGTTTCTGTCTACACTGCTCAAAAATTTAGGATCAGGGATTAGGGAATCCTAATATCACACATCAGATCCTGAGAAACTAAATATTAAAGTAAAACATTTTTATTTATACATACTGTTCAATTTGTTAAAAACAAAGCTATATATGATCATTAGAAACCATTATTATCAACTGTTTGATGGCAGGATTGAAAAATCACTTTAATAAGTAAAAAACTGAAATCACAGGCTGATTCAACTTGTATCCCAGTGTCGATCAGTAATGTTCGTGGCTCTTCATAGACACTTTGGCAATGAGCCCAAGTGTTGTCCTTCAGGGTGAACCCAGAGCTCACTGCAACCATATAAGACAATAAGTCTGATGATCTTATCCTGGTACCTAATAGCAGTCAGGGCACTGTTGGCTATCACACGGAAGTCTATTTGACCCTACAAGTGAATGCCTCCCCACACAATCACTGATCCACCGTCAAACCAGCCATGCTTGTTACAGCATCCCCAGATTCGTTTACGTCCATCACATGTGTTCAGTGTGAAACTTCTCTCATCTGTAAAGAGAATGTGCACCAGTGCTCGACCTCCCAGTTCTGGTGTTCACTGGTGAAAGCCAATCAAGCTGCATGGTGTCCATAGCGAGCACCAATCCCACTAAAGGACATCAGGACCTCTAACCACCTTCATGCAGTGTGTTTCTTGAGATTTTGGTCAGAAAAGTGCACATGAGTAGCTTTCAGGAAGGTAACTTTGCAGGGTTCTGGTAGTGCTTCTGTTCCTCCTCAGACAAAAGAGACGATACCAGTCCTGCTCTTCCACCCTCTTGAGACTATTCTGGAAGACTCTGCAAACAATCTCCTGATGGCACATGCACATGGGTCATCCCAGAGGAGCTGAACTATTTCTGCAACCTCAATGGGCTTCAGGTAACCTCTCACCTGCTACCAGTAATCACGAAAATAGTAAAAGAGCAAAACACGGGAAAAAACAGTCAGGAGAGATAAGGAGTAGGCAACGGTCTGTGGCCACCACCTACAAAACCAATGCAGTTTTGAGGGTTGTCTTGTTATCTCTTCAATGCAACTGTTACCACTTTCATCAAAACAAGTGGAATGGATTCGTAATCATCTTTTGCTATATACAGACTTCAACTATCTATAAAATACTGCTGTTTTCTTCTCTTATAAGAAGATTGGAGAATCTAATTCAGTTAAAACATCACTTTGAACGTGCCAGCCAGTCAATCAGTCAGGGCGCCGATGAGCACAATACTGGAGGACAGACTGGATGTTTGTGGTGAGAGAATAAATACTAAAAGCAGACTTAATTTACAAAAACAAAACATAAAGCAAATAAATCTCAAACAAGTACAAACACAGTGGGATTTGCCACTTCCACTATATTACTTCACAAACACAGGGTCTTGTAGACTGAGTAATGAATGTATTCAACTGGAAAAGACATGCATTGTTCATCAAACAGCACCTTGACAACTAGCTTGACAAAGTTAGCATGAGTCGTGCATGGGTTTTTTGGTTTGTTTGTTTTCAACCAGCATTCATCTTAATCCCAGGAAGTACTAATAGATGCATCAACATCACTTGACGCTTCTAAATGAAGCCATCTATAATATGAAAGCAGTATTTTAACAACAACAACACCTTGCACTATTAACATGCTAATATGTTTTCTGTTCCATGCCCTAATAATTTAGCCTTGTATTTTACCTGAGCAGGAAAACGACAGGTTAAAGACTTCCTGTCATGCATTACTAACACTTTCTGTCACCATTTGTGTGACCACCATTTTCCATGAAAATCAGTGTCACAAAATCCATTTTCATTTCTTGTGCATGATATGAGAAACTTTTCTTTGGTCTGTTCTGCCTGGGCACTAACTGAAAAGAAACATATTCACTTTCTGCGTAAAGCACACAGTACTGCAGGCCAGGGTATACACAATATTGTGCCCAAACACCAGACACACAAATGTGAAAGAAAATTCAGGGACAGCTCAGTTTCAAGCCATACAAGCAAGCAGTAGAAAATCAATATCAAAAATGAAACACAATGAAATCACCTTATTTCTAATTAACTGTAAAGGTTTTAAATCATCAATCAAACATCTGCACATTTTTCCTGTCTGAGCTGAAAGTACATGGCGAGAGAAAGAAAGAGAAAGTGTCTTAGAAATCAGGAAATTGGTTGGGAAGTTTTAGAGTGTTTTAGAGACCATAGGGACAGGATTTTGTCAATACAGAAGCCCAGACTTCAGTAGGAGACTAAATAATGAACTGCCTGAGTGTGGGATTAAATCATGGAGTCTCTTACTTTACAGTTTCCTGCTAGTCTCAGGCATTTAACATTTGATCTGGGGATTTAAATTCATGCCTCTAATTTTAGTTACAGGGTCTGCATGTACATTTCTGCAGCTTGGATTCTGTCATAGATTTTTAAAATGTGTGATATGTTTTTTAGAAGTATTCATCCAAAAGATAGAATGAGACAGACAAAGAGAATTAGAGTCAAGCGCATCGGTTACCTTACAGAGACAGTACCTCAATGAGGATCTAGACAGTGTGCAAAGCAAACTTCCACTCATTCTATTAGCCAGTCAGCTAGCCATCAGACAGACAGCCGGCTAGACAGGGTGGTGTCTGTAAATAAAAGATGCTAGTGAGATGCCCTGCAGATGGTAATTTTCACTCTCACTGACAAATACCACTTCTGTGTCTGGCATCTCCCCTCCTGAGTGGAGATGAGTCACTGGAGTTTGGCTCCTGAGCAACCAGAACCCCAGCAAAGACCATTTTACACGCGCTGGCTGACTGCCGCAATTTCTCTTGAATGCGCCAGCCAAATGTGCAAGTCAGTGGGAAGAGGAAAGCCTCATCTCACCTTCTTTCTGAACTCATATAGATGTTTTTTCTGCTAGTAAACACCTCTAGCAATAAATTGGAGCTCCCAAATAACACAAAAGAATGAATATGTGTCTCATCAATAATTTGACATGTGGCTTCTTGGCCAACAGTTTGTGTGTTTGTGGTCAAGTTTTTGTTCCAAAAGCTATCCAGTTGTGTCTGTAGCAATATACTATAGTTTGAAATCGGCACAATACCCCTTTCTCATGGCAGGAAAATCACAGGTGTGACTAATAACATTAATGATGGTTTTATTCCATTTTGCTGTGCCAATAAGCAGTGCCAATGTGCCAACATGTATAATGCCAGAGGCCTGGCAGAGGCATACTGAAAAGAAATGCAGCTGCTATTAATTACACCTGTTTTTTTTACAAGTAATAATGTCTGCACCCACTGGTTTTGTGCTTTGTAATACTTAGTACTAAGCCCGAATAAATGTACAGCAAAGGCTGATTGATT
Organism: Haplochromis burtoni; assembly: GCF_018398535.1. Classification (NCBI taxonomy): domain Eukaryota; kingdom Metazoa; phylum Chordata; class Actinopteri; order Cichliformes; family Cichlidae; genus Haplochromis; species Haplochromis burtoni. The sequence goes on from NW_024582362.1 coordinate 6,987,803, forward strand.
GTTTTTGCAGACAGAAATGAGTGTTGCCTTGCGGCATTAGCTCATCAGATAATCTCTTTGCAGTTTTTGACATAATATTCCCAATATACAAGAAACTAGCATATACAAACAAGCGCAATTAAATTAAATAGGCAAACACGCTTCTGAGTGACTTTGATAAGTCGTTTCTCATACAGCTGAATGACTGAAGTAACAAAAAAAAACAACAACTCTAAACAGCATACAGCACGGCGCATAACAAAGACATTGCTGTGTACCTGTTATTGCCAGAGAAAGCCAGTAATCATGTATAGAGGCGATAGAGGAGGCACAAACTCTTTGTAATTAGTGTCCAGCAGGTGCTGTCTTTAGAAAATTGCAAAGGTGGCTCGCTGTATATTGGCTGCTGCAGAGATAATCCCAGAACACATTTGCCATCAAATGTCACAATACTCCAGCATCCTATTCTATTCTTTCCAGGTATTGTCGCCAAGCACAGTCGAGCTGCTACTGAATAGATGTGTGACACCCTGCAGGGTGGAATGTAACAGGAACCTCAGCTTAGAGGAGGCCTTTGTAGCTCTGGGGATGAATTTAATTGTAGCGCATTCTGACTGGTTTGAGCTGTGAGCTGTTTCACAAAGAACTCAGAAGGAATGATGGTATGACATTTCATTTGGCTCAGCCCGAGATAAGTAATGGCAAGCTCAGAAAAAGCCTTGTATGGTTGAGGACCCAGCATTTAATAATGATCCTTACAAAACAAAGTGTAAACAAGCTAAAGAAAAACTCAAAAAAAGTGCATCACATTTCATCTCGTCTATAATGTACGGAGCCCCGCAAGGAACATGGGCGGAAAAAAAAATTAAGACAAACTTTTGCGAAATCTCGCAAAAGTTTGTCTTAATTTTTTTTTCTCCCATGTCCCTTGCGGGGCTCCGTAATAATGTACGGTGTGCAAAAAACCAGCTATGGAATTACTCGATGTAAAACCATGATATGCAGCATGCTGGTGCATGCTACTCTCAAATACCCAGGTTACCAAATGCCATTTCACAACTTTTCACCCTGATTCCAAAGTGTCTGCGTGGGTAAATTTCCACTGTTATGTTCACAGACAAAATGTTGGCAAGTGTCTGAAAGTGGTGAATGGGTCCAAAGTGCATGCATCCTTGTTATACCCCTATCTGGTATTTAAAAGGAGAATTTCATATATCTTCTCTTACTCCTGGGGATTTTTTTTCTCTTCCCACTGTTGCCAAGTGTTTTCTCACAGGGGCAATCTAAATGTTGGGTTTCTTTCTTTTTACATTAGAAGATAATGTGTTAAGGGAAATTTGGTGCTATATGAATACAACTGAATTGACCTTGGCCTTTACTGTTTGCTCACAATTTAAAAAAACAAAACAAAACTCCATGCACAAGCAAAAAACACACCCATGCATATATAAAAACAGAGGTGACTCACATTCTATGCTAGAGGATTTTGCAGTTTAGGCACTTCTGAGCGCTGTTCACACCTGCTCTGACCAAACAAAACACACTTTACATGTCCATGCCTACAAAATGACACATAAAGAGACTCACACGTGTACTGTATGAACAAACCTTTCTCTGAGATCCTCCCCTCTATGACTTCACATTAGCTGATGTGTTGTTACATCCACTCTGCTATGCTCTCACTCTGACCTTATTATGTTTCTTTATCCTATTTTCAAACTTTTTTCTCTTTTACCGTTACATTTAAAATTGTGCAAGTTTATCTGACCTGTAAATTGGATCGAGCAGTGTCAATTGCTCCCTGTACAAAATGAAAATACATTTTTCCTTAACACTAATCGATAATGTTAGGAGACCTACAAACCAGTTATTAATGTTTTCAGTGTATCTGAAGCAAAGTAATCACAGTATTTTTCTTTTTTTTCAGCTTTTTGGAAATTGCCTTTCGGCTTCAATCTTACCATTAGCACTGTAAAAAATACAATGAGATCATTTTTGCTAACAATGATGTTTTTCAAATTTCAGAACTTTTTTTTTTTTTTATTAACTTTTTTTCCTTTTTTAGGTTCTATCTCCTGTTAAATCTCCAATTCAGGTCCCAAATAATGCATTTTGAACAGGAAGCCATTATCCCCCTCCGCATGTTTGAGTGGGTGGCTCCCCTAAGGAGCACAATCAAAAGCGTATCTCCTTCTCACATAAAATTACATTGTTGAAATATTTAAAGGGGGTGAAAAGCAATCTGTGTGTGGTGGCTTTTATTTGGTAGAGCTTGAATCCTTCAGCAGATCCAAGCTAAGACATTTAACATCTATATTTCTCGGGGATGACATTGTATATATGCTAATAAAAAGCATTAGAAGTAATAAACTAATGAAGTTAATGCACCATATGGGATTGTGAGAGCTTCAAAATTATATCAGAATATTCCAACAGAATTGGTAACAATGACATTTCTGACCAAAAAGTTCAAAATTTGTAAGCAACTTTTGAACTTTTTTTCCAATGCTTGCAGGCAAGAGCATTTATAAATGTAAGTAAAGAGTTTTTTCCATCCTTATTTTTCAATGTCCTCCTTGTTGACGACACACTACCTAGGTCAGGGGTCAGCAACCTTTAACACCCAAAGAGCCATTTGGACCCGGGTTCCACGTAAAAGACAACACTGGGAGCCGCAAATACTTTTTGACATCTAAAATCAAGATAACACTGTATATATTGTTTTCTACCTTTATGCTTTGTGTGAACAACTAAGGTGTGTTGCTTATGAAATCCATGAAGTGCTACAGAGAAAATTACATTTTATTTATGTAATTAACACATTTTGAACTCTTAAAGAAATATAACAAAAGGAAAGACACCCAGCTGAACTAAAATGATCCATGTAGCAAACAAAAACTGTTATATCTCCTTTGGGCTTTTGGAGCCTGACTTTTAAAAATAATTGGAAAAAAAGCACTATGTTGCTAAAAAATGAAAAATAGATATTTGCAAAATTCTGCCTAAATATGTATTTTACCTGGTTAATGTGTGTGGCGGGGTGTGGTCTGCAGCGCCGCTGCAGGGGGGGCGGATGCACCAGAGCAGCACCCGCAATCACGCCTCGCCGCCTTTACGTCTGTGCTATCTATACTGTTGTGATGGCGTGTGTCGGGCTGTGAGCTGTATGCGTACAGCAAGCGTGTGTGAAAAGTGCTCAATAAAGAGATGGTGAAAAGCATGTTCATGCAAACATCGTCGGGTCTGCCGTGATATGTTTACAATGGGACTTCTGGTCCCGAACCTCGGCGCACAGCATCTGCAAATCGGGGCTTACGAAGTCACTTTCATCTTTACCCAGGACTGTAAGCTGTCATCTGTGAGGCGTGAGTGGTGTTTGTTTTTAAACATAGTTCACGGTGGAGAATAGCTGCTGACATAATGTGGATCCGAAGATCCATAATTGGCCTACCTGGGGTTGATAAATGCACGCGGGTATACCGGCTTCTGCGAGTGTGACGCTTATTTTGAGCAATGAAAAAATAATAGAATATAATTTTATTTTTATATTTCAATATCACAATAATCTTCCAATTTAGAACTACAAGTTAAAAAAGAACGAACATAAATAAAATACACTTCAGCTAAATACTTCTAATTTATTTTCCAAAACCACGCGGAGCCGCATTATAAGGACTAAGGAGCCGCATGCCGCTCGGAGCTGCAGGTTGCCGACCCCTGACCTAGGTGCATGCGGCAGCAGCATAATAGTCAAGTTATAGTGACATAACAATATACTCAATGAGCATAAGTCACATGTAAGTACAAAAGTATCCTGGGTAGTTTTTTCCTTTTAAATTTTAAGTAAAAGTATAACATAACTACTTTAATTTAACAATACCACTAAAGTAAGTTAACTGTGTAACTTTTCATCATTCTCTACAGTATTATCATTTGACAGCGATCACTACTATCACACTTTCTCAAGTTTTGCCCTCACTAAGTAACCTGACCCTTGGAATTAAACATTTCCATGGTAACAGAATCTCCACCAATCAGTTTATTTCAATTTGTAGGAAGATGGACACATGGCTTTTTAAACTTTTTAAAATCATGGTTATAATCTTATGGCTCATAACCAAAATTCTTATGGAATATGTTGGCGATTGTAACTTCCCTCTTTCACTGTATTATTTTATATTTCAACAAAGTAAAAACTGTAAAACCATATGAACAAAACAACCATGAATGAGAAATGCAGTATATCTGTTTTACTTATATCTGTTTTTTCCCCTCATTTTATATAACAGCAATGAAACAATGTCAGTGAAGTTTCAAATTTGCAGCTGTGCCAAATGTAATCCACCAACAAATCTTACATATGTTTCAGCCAAAGTAGTAGTCGTCATTGGTCTCATCAGTGAATGTACCATGTTGCTTGGCAACAACTACAAATGGCATCAAATGCACTTTTATAAGAAATACAACCAGAACACAGAATAGGAGGCTCTAGGGAGGAAGAAGTTATGAAGCAAGCCCGATGTTGCCTGTCAAGTAAAAGATTTCCAGTTTCTTCCCCACACTTAGGAATGCAGCGTATTAATTTAACACTCAGTATCAGCAGATACATAAAGCTAATGTATCTTTTTTTGTGACAGGAACAGATACACTGTGTCCCAGATACACAAAAAATGTGTTTGATTAAGCAAAATATTTTATAAAAATACATTTATTTATTCCCTGTTAGTGTTCTACTATTATATTTAATGTTCTTCTTATATTTAATGCATTTTGTGTGTGTTGCATTTTACTGCTGTAGATGGTGAAAGTTGACCTCATTTTAACTGCTTTATGTGCTATTAGGCAGCACAGCAAGGCCATGTATTCCATCGCATAACAAGCAATTAAAGCTGTCAGACAAATATAGTTAGGTAAAAAGAAGAAAATGTGCCTCTGTATAAGTGCAGTCCGGGTTGCAAAAATGCAAAACCACAATTAGCCTACCTACAGTTTATGGTTAAGTACAGTACTTGAGAAACATAAAACTACTAAAACTAACTCACTTTAATGCTACCTACAGTAGCACACCTTCACCACTTGCTCAAAGTACTTTCTTCTAACATTCCTAGTGTTTGCACTGTCACACCTGCACACAATCACTAATTAACAACCTGGATATAACCTGAAGACCAGCATAATTATGCTAGCACATATTTCTGCTTCACATAACCGTATTGATAATATCACTAACTAATAACAACTGGAACTTACTTCCACGAGACATCTCAGTAAGACCTGTTATCAACACAACAGCTTCACTATTTAAATTTTTTGAAAAATAGCAAAAGCCATTATAGCACAAGAAGCTAGCCATATCTGCTAGCCCTTCCAGGTCGAAACATTTAACAACAAATCATAGGCTACATTCATTTGAGCCCCACGGTGCTCAAATGCAAAACTGACACTACCTCGATCAATAGAACCTGCTGCAGTTTCAGCTAAAGTCAGTAAGTTATTTTTAAGCTTTAAGTTCTTTGGAGCATCTGACTTATGCTAATTACCTACTCAAAACAGCTTGTAAAACAGATGTATTTAATGAGTAACAATCATGGCTTTTAATGAAGGCTATATAGAAATTTAGTCAGTAACAGTAGTAACAGACATTCACTCTATAAATATACACAAATAAAAAAAAACACAAAAAAACAAAAGAAGTCCATGGAAAAAATGACAAGTGCAATATCACTGAGAGATACTTGATAGATCGACACATAGACACTATATATAGATAAATAGTGTCTACCGTACAATCAGAAGAAGATGATTTTACAATCTATATAATGTAATCAATATAGTCTCTATTATAATGAGTCTTTTGCGTAAGTTCAGTAAGCAAGATCTGTATTTACCCACCTGCCTGCTTTCCTAGGTGTTCCGGCTATTCAGTCTATTCTTTACATCACCTCCACTTTCCCCTGCTTTCAAACTGACATCATTACTCCAGTCCAGTCATTTTCTTGCACACCTTCTGTGATCCAATCCAACTTATCTGTTAATCTGTCATTCAGGCATTCATGCAACCCGCCTCCTCCCCATCTTTGCCTCACCATGGACTCTCAGAGCCCCATCCAAGCATCCAACTTCATATTCACCCCCACCGGCGTCTACACCCTGGGGGGTCCTGTCCTGATTCCTATCATTTCTGGGTTTTCTTTCTGCTGCGATGTTTCATCTGGGTCTAATCACCACATAGTTTTTATTCAAATTCTGCATCTCAATAAATCATTTTCATTTTCAAAATGTCATCTCATTTTTGAACTTCCATTCAAAAAGTGGTAACTTTAATGGGGTTTTTTTTTAGGTATAATGATGTAGCAATGCTAGTGGTAAATGATTTCCTAATTAGATATTTGCTATTAGTCATTGAAGAGAAGTATGTATATATATATTAGTAGGTTAAATATTGAATGCACTATTTAGGCAATTTTATTAATGTACACTAATTATACATTAGCTATTTGCATTCATTATTTTTCAAGTGTCACTTCACCTACTCTGCCTCACCATGCATCCATCCATCCATCCATTTTCTACCGCTTATCCGGGGCAGGGTTGCAGGGGCAGCAGCCCTAGCAGAGAAGCCCAGACCTCCATCTCCCCAGCCACCTCCTCCAGCTTATCCAGGGGAACACCAAGGTCCTCACTCTAACATTAAATATGGGATTTATTGACAATCCTCCATTAGCCCGGTCGTCATAGTGTGGGCAAAACACTGCTGGTGGTTTGCTAGAGTCTATTTGAGGCTGAGAAGCTAATAACTCATCAGGGATCCAGGTTTAATAAACTGCTACTTTATTGTGTTATCTATGATATAATAGTAACTTAAAAGGCAAGTTAAAGTAGAAAATTAGGTTACTCTAAAACAGTCCATATTCTGCAAACCTAAAGTAAGCTACAACACAAATGTGAATTTAATTATTTTAAAGGGTTAAAGTTCAGTCTATTCTAAAGTATGCTTCATAAAATTTCCAATTTTAAATTGAGTGCAATAATTGCATCATGAAATTAGCACAAAAAATCATCTTACAGTATCCCTTGGAACAGTTTTTTTCTTGTAAAGACAAAGACATTACTCAGATACAGTGAACACTGCACACCCTCTCTCTCGCCACGATCTGCCTGTAATCATCTCTGTTCGTTACACGTTTAATCTTGGGTGTAACCATCTGATCCATCGATAATTCATGCATGTTCCTGAGATACACAGATATAAGGGATTCACTAGAGTCAGGCTCACTTCAGTTGTTGTTTTTTGTATCGAATTATTCATGTCTGTAAAAAAAAATAAAAAGCAATGCTCAAGATGCTAGAAAATGAGATTTTATTCTTAAGAATAAGTGAGAGTCTGTCTTTTCACGTAAAAGGTAACTTGCCTTGCGGCTGCATTAAACCGTTGAGCAAGGAGGACCTGCCAGCTTTCTGTCTTTTGTCACGGATTACTCCCGAGGCTGTTGTCAAAATCAGATCTTTACCGCTGATGGTTCAGATAGCTGACTTTTATTCTGCTCTCAAGCACAAACCTGCTGTGCTGGATTTGAGATGTGCTATTTGAACCAGTCATTGTGAAACAGTGTCTAAAAAGCAACAAATACATCATAAGTGTAATTTTTTTAAATAAAGAAAAACAGTATTATTTTCCATCACACCATACTCCTGATAGGCGATTCTAAGCCATTCTTTGGTTGCCTGTCACACGTATTTATCTACTGTATTTGGGTATGCACGTATTAGTGTGAACAAAGAGCTGCTGTCAGAAGTAAGTGAATAATAACAATCCTCTTTTGAACTAATTCTTATTCAAAATGCTTTCTTGAGCCCACCCCCTGGAGGTAATAGCTTTAATAAGGAAAATAAACGTTAAAAGAAATCCTGTTGTGTACTGGATACCATCAGTATTCCGTCAGTACTTCCTTTGACATGCTTAAATTAGCCTGAGAGGAGCTAATACGCTGTGTCACATTTCAAAGACAAATGTTTCTAAAGTGGCTCAGTGTAACACGGCCATTCATGCATATTAGGCACAAAGCCATTCTCTGAATATTATTGTTCCTCTGGGGAGTCTCTTGACCCTGCAAGCAATCAAGGATTCAAAGAAAGAAACACACATTTAACCCAACGCACGCACGCACACCCACACAAACACAAACAGGCTCATATGGGCACGCAGCTGTTAATGACGTATTCCACTGGGTCTGTGTTTCATTGCTGTGAACCATGCACGTTTTATTAAAGCTGACTTCTGCCAACCTGTTCATTCTTCTCAGAATTTTTAATACAACTATACGACTATGGGACCTGTAGCTCCGAAACTGTTACTCACAGTCTGAATGTCGAATATGTAAGTTAGACTTGACAGAAATGTCTGACTTTGGGTGGTTTGAATATGTTGTAACTCATTAGCTGTGTGCACCTTGCCAGCATCCTCAACAGCTCAAATAATAATCATCTCTAACATATGGCTAATAATGCTAATGTCATCAGAATGAGCCAAAGCTTGGAAAATGAAGAAAATGAAGAAATAATAATTATAATTTCCATACCCAATTTCCCCAGCCAATCACTCTTGACTTCCAAAGGCTGCTTTGCCTTTCAAAAATCATTCTCATAGTCTAGCACATATAAATGTCTTGGATGATTGATAGCTCTAATTTACCTCCATGTATCGTCTAATATGAAACTCTGAATAATGCATAATTCAGTTAGCAGTGCTCAGAGACGGAGGGAGTGCACGTGACGTTGCAGGCATCAGAGGAATGCACATGCACAAGCTCACACACATATATGCACAGCTCATCACAACTGAGCGTAAACAGTTTTACAGGTTTAAATATGCAGACACTCGTGGCTAAAAATAGGTACAGTATTCTCTTGTAAAGAATATTCTGAACTGAAAACATGCACTTCAAAACAAGACTAACAAATATAAATAGATGGTGTTATACATACTTACTAAGGTTAACGTGAAAAATAAAATATAGAGAAAGAGAGTCTTTCCCGGCTGTCACGGGGAAAGGGGCGGGGTACACCGTGGAAATGGTGCCAGTATAACATAGGCTTGTGCCTTATAAGTAAAACCCCAATTAATAAATCATAAAACATAAATCCATATTTTACTCACAATGGTATGTAGAAATATCAAATCTTTACACTTAGAAAAATGTACCATTTCATGAAAAATATTAGATCGTTTTCAAATTGATGGCAGCAAAAAGTTTCAAAAAAGCATCCTCGCTTCTTTTAACAGTAGCCTAAAAACATTTGGGAAGCAAGGAGACCAGTTCTTGGACATTTTGGGAAAGGAATGTTGTCCCAGTCTTGTCTGATATAGGATTCTACCTGCTCAACAATCCTCGGTCTTCTTTGTCATGTTTGTTTTCTTTCATTATGCATCAAATTGATTCAGTTGTTCAAAGGTCTGGTCTATAGTCAGGCCGGTTCAACACCTGTACTCTTCCACAATGAGGCAATACTGTTTTAATAGATGCAGTATGAGGGTTAACATTGTCTTGATCTTCTATGCTCGGGTCATCTTAACCTCCTAGGACCTGGTGTCCACATATGTGGACATCGCATTTTGGGTTGTCTAGACCAAAATACAACATTTTGCTCTATAAAGGCCTGATATCTCTTACGAGGACATTATACTGCTGCTTTTCTATCAAAATTTAAAACAAATGTCCTCATATGTGGATATCCAGCCCTTGTAGAGCAAAATCAGGTAAAAACATAATTCTTTGTTTTTACATTCATCACGTCTCAATCAGCCCAAATAGCAAAGAGTAATTAAAAATGCATGCCATGAAATAGTTTGGATCTAAGGAGGTTAAAGGGAATCCTGGTGGCACAAAGACAATTATAAAAAACTGACTAATGACTGAAACACTGAGCTATCAACAATGGGTGATTGTGGTTCAGCAGATCCTGGTAATTGAAACACGCACATACAGACTGAAAGTGTCCCAGTCTACAGGAAATGGTTATTATACAAAGTGAAGTAAGGACATGAGTAACTTAAAAAACATTTACGCTGACATTACTGGCTTGGGACTGTTCAAATGTTCATGTACTTGTTTTTCTACGTATGAACAAAAAAAAAGTAATATAGAAGCTCTTCCTTGAAAAATTGTCTAGCTGGGAGTATATGTTGCTTTAAAATCTGTATATATTGTTCAACATGAATGGTGCCTTTCAGACGTGCAGGCTGCCAATTCCATAGGCACTTACACACCCCCACACCATCAGAAATGCAGGCTTTTGAACAGAGGGCAGATAACGAGCCAATTTTGATTGGCCTGACCACAGAACAGTTTTCCACTTTGCCTCAGTCCATTTTAAATGGGCTTTGGCCCAGCAGCGTTTCTGGATCATAGTCGCATATGGCTTGGTCTTTGCATGACAGCCCTTTAGCCTGCATTTGTGGAAGGCATGGCGAACTGTGTTCACAGACAATGATTTCTGGGAGTGCTCCTGAGCCTGTGCAATGATTTTCTTGACACAGTTATGCTTGTTTTTAATGTGGTGCGACCTGAGGGCCCAACGACCACAGGCTTTGATATCTGCTTGCATACAGAATTTTTTGATGTGACATAATGTATAGTAGATGATGCGATATTTAAATCCTTCATAATTTTAGATGAACATTAGGTAAATAAAGGAACATTATTCAGAAATCGCTCCACAGCAAACAGTGGCTCACTATTTTTGTCAATACAGTATATTTTTTGTATAACCTGTATATTACAGTTCCAGCTTTCCATGCAAAAAAAACTGTAATAAACTCAGCAAAGATTAAGGTAAGACTCCCAAGTGTGTTATGAAGACAAAAAAAATGTTAATTAGAAAACATTTATTCAAGTTAAGAATAAATATTAAGAACTCCATTAAACGTGTTGAATGAAATAAAAGTCTTATCCTGAAGATGGTTTGTCAAAATTATATTCCTCCCAGAGGAGTGGACAAGCGCAGATAACCCTCCAGGAGGCAATACCAAACCACAGAGTGAGACTGCGGTGGGTGTGGCTTATGGCTCCAGAGCCTCAGTGATTCAGGAAGCTGGTCACAGACAACTGTGATCTGATGCCTGAGGTCTGTTTTGCTTTCAAAAGCCCCAATGCAAGCAGTCAACAGAGACAGAGCCATTGATTATTTCAATCAATACGTAGAGCTATTGCAACTTTAGCACTTCTGTGACACAGACTAATGTATAACTCTACTGTAAGCACACCTATAACTTTGAAAACCTCTATGGAGGTAGCACAGCATGTATATTTAATGAATTTTTCTGTAAGGCGCAAGATATAAAAATGTATTTTACTTTTTTTTTTGTTGTTGTTGTAGCCTGGAGCGCTAAACATGCACACACATATATATGCACACAGTTCAGTCAAGCAGCTGGGAAGCAGCGAGATGGTTGACCTAGATTGGGTGCTGGGTTTGAAGACATGCGGGAGAAACCATCTGCATACAAAGTCAGAAATCTCTAGGCCAACAACCAGGGAAACCAAGAAAGAGGGTTAGAAATAATTACAACTTTTTCCTACTACAGAATACGGTAAAGCTTCCTCCCTGTAACATGATTTTTTCTATATTTATAGCAGAGACAGGAAAGAGAATGCTTAATAGCCAAGAAGAACACACGCCCTTTGAGGAGAAAATCTTATTTCAAAGTTTGTTTATTGCATAAAATCTTGGAATGTCTACTTTATACACATTATGACTGTTTTATTGTGAAGCATGCCTTTCCCACTAATTTCAGTCAGATATAAATCTGTCTCAAGCTTCATCAAATTTAAAAAGGAATAAAATAATTTTACTTTCAATTGTTTTGGCATTCTCATTAGATTGCTGGTAGCGCCCTTGACTTGAAAATCATTTGTATCCAAATCCCGATGATTGGATTACACAGTACACCAGTAAAAAGTCAGGTCAATGCGACACACAGGTAATGAAATAAAAGGTGAATTTGGTCATTAAAAACAGAATCAGCCTGGAAAGAATTAAGGCTTATGAGCAGGTTTTATCACCTTGTCTAGCAAGCTTATACATACTTTGTATCATTAACACATCTGAAACAAAGATGTCACCTCACGGAACAGGATCTGTCAGCAGAAAGCAGCAAGTAACAGATTCTACTGTCACCTCTGACAACCAGGATGTGAGACACAAAGGAAGCTACAGTAACTCAACCCTCTTAGCAACAAAGATGGAGACTATGCAGTGTGGAGAAAAAAATTCAATATGTGAGCAAGTGAAGGGAAAAAAAGAGCTCAAGAATAGAAGAAGTGAAGTAAAAACTGGTTTTAGACAAAAAGAAAGAGAATGAGAGGGAAGATCCAACGCAAAGGAACAAATAGGATACAAAGTGAAAGAACCCAGACATATTCTTTCCTGGGCTTCACTTCTGTCTTTGGTCTCACACCTCCCTCTGATTTTCTTCACACCTGTCAGAACAGTGTGATACCTGTTAATCACCAACCAGCACCGTGCTAACCGCACACAGCCACAAAGGATGCAACGAAAAAGACTAATCTGATGTAGAAAGTGGAAACTCTCAAGAGAAGTGAGCCAAAAGCTGTGACGACATGGATAAGTAACCATTTTGTGTGAATTCAAGTTTAAATATGCCACACATCGCTAGAGTACCCAGTTTTTCAATGATTTGGACTTTTTACACTTCAGTGACTGAAATATGTGTAAGACATGGTTCATTGATGGTGTACAGTGTTCGTGGATTAGCTCTAAGTTCGATATTTTAACATCACACAAGTCACTCAGCCAGTGAACCACTCTGTTTCTTTTAATAAGTCACTTTCTTAAATCTAATCTAATCTTGAGCAGAAACCATATTCACTTTTGCAAAGACATAGTACAGACTTCTCCCACAAAAGCCTATATATTTCATTTCTGTCACCACTGTAAAGTAAGTACGCATAATAGTAGCCTGGATTCCAAGCCCACTCATTCATATATATACAGTGAAGGAGTCAGAGCATTTGTAATGACATATTGCGTGAGCAAGAACCCAATCCTTCCCTGAAGTATGCAAATGCATGCATGTAATGATGTATGATATCCTAAACCCATTTATAACAAGAAAAATATACTGTAGTCTGCCTTTTAAGAAAAACAGAGATGAAGTCTGATATCTAACAGACGCCTGAGGGAAGGCTACTCGTGGTTCCCGCTGTTTCTCTACAGCCAAAGACAGCTCCCTGTAAATCTCAGAGGCATTGTCCTTCATAAACAATCCTGTATGGACACACAAAGCAATATGAATTTTAAAGTACAGTACATTTTCCAGTGAATAGAATCTGCCTTAACTGGCTTTAAAAGTTTGACTTTGCTTTCTGCTTTCTGCTTGACTTTTGTTTGAAGTCTGTTTGACTTTGTGAAAATTGTAGCAGAGCAGCATAATGTATGGTTTTCTTCCAGCCCCTGGGGTGGTATATATTAATACCTATATAATTCATATTGCTATCAAAGTTAGTATTTTTCCCTGCCTCGCCATGGGAAAAATATAACATAACATATTGTTATAAAACACACTGCTGCTCCTCTCTTCGATGTTAAGGATGTTAACAAGCTATAGAAACCACAGCCAGAACAATCCTGGTGGACCTCTCTGTAATAGCCTAATTACACAAAGTTTTTGCTAAAAAATTATTTCATTTTTCTATTTTGTGAAACTATACTTTTGAGCTTTTATTGGTTTTACGGAAACACAACACACACACACACAGTTTAAAGTATTGCAGCAGTGTTTTTCAGTCTTCTTTTTATTGATTGGGTCCAGTTTCAGCCACCTGCCTTGATGGGTAACTGAAGCATCACTTGCCCAAAAGCACAGCTGAATGCCATTTGCTCAGGCAGAGGCCACCTTAAAACCTTCATTAATGTAATTGAAAGAAGAGTCTAGTTTTACCGCTGTGGGAACTTGTTCTAAAGACCAACTTGGTAACTTTGCTATTTGGAAAACTGACAGATGTTAATAATGAGCCTGTAGAGGAAATCAGGCTGGTGATAGCCAATGAAAATAGAAATTAAAAACTGCTATTACCAGCTATTTGCGCTGAAAGCAAATCTTGGAGCTGTCCATGGTGCTTAAAAAAAGGCTGCTCCCCCATTTTTTCTCTCCTTTTGCTCACAAAGTAGAGATATGTGACTATAAGTCAGTTTTTGCACTGTACATAGTGTTGCGCACATGAACACTATACACAGCTCAAGGTCATTCATTAACTATTTACTAAGTGAAAGGCATCTGTCTTTCTCTTCTGAATAGAGCCAAAGACCAAACAAAAAATGTAAAATGACCTTCTATATAAAGCTACTGTAAAGTCAAATACAGTCTGTGTGTTTGCATGTGTGTGTGTGCATATTATCCACTGAAAATCTTGTAATTTAGGAAGAAATAGCAGCATGGCTCATGGAAGTCATTGTTCACCCAAATCCGAGCCACTGCCTTTCATGATAACTAACCTGCTAATGCTAAAGACAGGCAGAGCAGAAGTGTGACTGACCTGAAAGTCATTCTTCTAAGAGCCACACAGACGCAGCAGTTTGAAACACTTAGGGACACTTAGAGGAAGACAGAGGAGAAAATGTGAGGAAAAGGAAAAAAGGGAAGAAGGCGTTTCTCAGACAGAGAGCAATGGCGGTATGGTGGGTTCAGATGATAACCTTGACCACAGCTGTCATCACACGCTGTCTTGTGTGTGAAGATATGATTGGCATTCAAAGGGGCCAACATTTACCTGGCTGTTATCTCTGAGACAGCAGACCTGAGTCAGCCTGTGATCTAATGAAACAGTCCATTCCTCTGTGACAAGACCAAAGGGGAAAATGAGATATAGCAGGTGCAAAAGAAAAATGGGTGGCCATTTCATATCTGACTGTTTTCTTTGGTAGTTTTGTTTTACATACTGTCGCAAAAGTGAGAATGTTCAGAAACAAGCAGGAACTGTGACACACAAACAAAGGGATTCAATAAACCCATCCCTTTTGCTGATGCCTGACTCCTTTTGAGATAGCAGTTGGTGGTGGTTGGGGTTTTTTGTGGTTGTTCTTCTTATTTGCATTACAGTCTTCCACTTCCAATTTACAGTGTGACATCAGCCTCCCCCCCGCCCCGATCCACCACCAAAAAAATAGGGCAGCTACTTGGAGAGTGGGAGATCGAAGCTCACAGGTCAGTATTCTAAATTCGCTGGATAGATGGAGAAAAATATAAAAAGATGCAAGACATGAAAAGAACAAAGAAACAAAGAAAGGACAGAGTGAGAAACACAGATGAGCAGTCTTATGATCTTGTGAGGTTCTGTTGCTCATAGACTCAAACACACACACACAAAATGCACATTTAAATTGGTTACATAACTAGCTGTTTGACAAACAAAAATAGAGACATAGAGTATAAACTGCCTCACTGGTTTTAAATCAGCTACCAGTTAAAAAAGTATGGGTTGGAAGCTGAAAAGCTATTTTTACTTGCTTTTGAAGCAATGCTTTGTTGACTTTGTAGAGGCTCTGAGTAAAATATGATGTTTCATTGAAAAATAAATAAACCATTAAAGATTCAATTTCGTCATGTGAAATGAGTGCCAGGAGAAATGTTGACACATTTAAGGTTCCTCTAACAGGCAGAATTTGATTACTCACAATATTTTTTTTCCTCTCAAGAAAAAACCCCCCACTATCAGTGACATTTTAATACTACATGATTAATTCTCAGATGTCAACAACATGTTAAACCGCTTATATAAAAGATACTGTGTGTGCACTGACTCACAACTTGTATCTTGTGACACTACACTCCATCCATTGTAGTAGTTTCCAGTTTATAATGCAGCTTACCACAAGATAAAGTTTTATTATTTCCATCCATAGCAGAGGCTTCTGCTGGCTGTAGAGCTCACCGCAATATGAAACCTATAAAGCCACAATGCAGAGGCTGCGCTGTGGTGTGACAGGAAGAGTATACCCCTGAGACTGGGATAAGAGAGGCGAGGACTGTGGCCATCCGCACATCCTATCTCTCAGTCTCGACACTTCGTAGATTTATAATTTACATGAAGCAACAGCGCTTGCAAGGACCCACCACACGGGCTTCCATCCAGATTTTATTTCTTGAACGCTTTTCTGCACTTACAAAACCACTTGTTGAGTAAATATCTGACTGCAGTATGTTCCAGATTCACTGAATGCTTCTGTTAGACTAATAGATTTTTTTTAATATAAATTATCCAAAAATAATTAACTTATCCGGGGACTGATTTGAATAGCAGCAAAAAGTTCTGAATGCGTGCATGATTAATGGGGAACTGACTGTTTCCCCTCCTTAAAAGTTTCTAATTCTGCCAGTTTGTAGACTGCACAACTTTGAGACTGGTATTAAAAAATACCAAAGTAATACTACCCACTTGCCTGGAGGGTTTCCTGGGAAACCGATATGGCTGAGCATTTGATTCCCATTGTGGCCAAGTCCAATAACAGGTAGAGTTTGCAGCATTATTAGAGGTTTGACACTTTTGGAAATCCAATACCTAACAGATTATCCTTTTACGATCACTTATTACAATTATCATTATGTCACTTTATCAAATGCACCCTGCCTCTCGGTGCATCATTAATTAGCTTTTTAAATAGACACTCATCAAGTCGAATGTGACTGCCTTTTATACGTGAAATATGAAAAAAACAAAACAAAAACATCATTATCTTTACATTAATTGTTCTGAATGGATTCTGAATTGAGACCTTCTAATGGGTGACGCATCCATCTGAAGAGGTGACACCCATGCACACAAGCAAGGCTTAGATGTTATTTTAATGCTCTTCCAGCTGCTCCAAGTCTGAAAGTCTGCCTGTTGGTTGTGTTTGATCCCACTGAGATGCCGTACATCTGTCACAGGCACGGAGATCCCACTGGGACTCTGCTGCCTCGCTTCTGTCAGTATGATGTCATCCTCTGGCTCATTCACCTTGCCTTCTCTCTCACTGTCACTGCCACAATGGGTATTTTGTCCAGTATTCACCAGCCTGCATCTCTCCGCTGCCTTCCCTCTTAGTCCTCATTCTCCCTTTTTCCCTTTTTAAAAACTAATGTTTCCATGAAGGCAGCTTTTAAACACCTTTCGCCATTTTGCATTATAATTCTAATTTCTTTTGTGACATGTTTTTCTGCGTGTGTGTGTGTCTTTTGCTGCCACACCCATTATGCAGAGCGCGCTCCATCATTACCAGTAATAGAAAAGCTTGACTATTTAGTCTGACAAGAGAATGTGTGTGAGCATATGTGTGTGAAGTGTTTAAATGTGTGGGGCAAGCGTGAGTGTGAAAGAAATGTTGCTGTGCTGGCATTTCTGTTCTAATGTTGTTGTCATATTCTCCTCCTTATCAGCCACTGAACACATTCCTCCACACCGACAGATGCTTGGTGCATGCACCGCGTTTCGCCGTAATTTCAACTGTTTGTTTGGTAGTGCCTAAATATGTGCGGCTTGTGTGCGTGTGTGTCAAAGAGACAGGGAAATAGAAGGAGATAGGGCAAAGAGAGTGAGATAAATGCATTCAGTGCTCATTCTCTCTGGGTCCAAAGCCCTTGGGTGGCACAGAACAGTTTCACTGTGTTAATCTCTGTGTAATAACTGAATCACAGCGAAAACAATAGCGCTCTCTGTCCCTTTTCACCAGCCAAAAGGCCTTGGGGGTGCTAGTTATTCTGTCTAGTTGTGAATAAAGAAAGTGTCTGCATGTGCATGCGTGCGTGCATACACGTTTTTGGTTCAAAAATTGAAAGCCAGACACAGAGCGCTCTATCTGATCTGAATAAACTGAGCAAGGTTAAAAGATACTTCCGCAAAAAGAAAGACACGTAAACATAGACAGGACAGAGACAACATTGGATTCATTGTAAACCCATTCCACTGTGGTGCAATGCAAAAAGGGAGACGAGTGAACTGTGTTCAGGATGACTTTCCGAGATGCTGTGTCAAGCCCAATCCATAACATTGTATCTTATTTTAAGGCATTCAGTCGCTCCTCTTTTATATCCACCGTTCCTCTGAGGTGTGATCAGGCACTTGGCATCAGCTGTTACTACAGGAGACATATGGGACGTCAGTGACTTCCCCTCCTGGCTTGATTGTGGCCTCTTACGGTGTATGTGCATGTGTGTGAAGGTAACAAATGGAATCTGGGGAAACCAAGTCATCAAGGTTATCTGAGGGTTGACTGTGTCTAATATATCAGGTCTTCTCAAGCATCTGATAGAAAGACAGCTTGAAGTTTTAACAAAAGGACTGATTGCAAAAGCACGATACCCTCATCTGAAGACCTCAATAACGCTAAGCACAGTGCATTTTGTTACATTTGATGAACAACCGTTGAAGTGTGTAAAAAAATGAAAGAGAAATTAAAGTCCAGATAAAAAATGTAAAAGGTCGATAAACTGGATAATGGAATTTAAGCAATGATAATTTAAATAATGATTAATGATTCAATACCAGGAGCATAAAAAAGAAAATGCACAAACCTCAGTTCAGTTATTTCCACTGCAATCGAAAGCAGAATATGTTCGTCTGCAGTCTTTTGTATCTGACAGACGGCTCAGTTTTAAAACATCCCAGACTTCCCATGGGAAGCCACACAGGAGAGGCATCAGCAAGATCTCTACAGACCGACCATCAGCGGCAACAGACAAGACTCTGATTAGGTCAGACATAACATGAAAAGGAGGAGCTGGGATTGAGGTGGATTGCGAATTGTCTTGCTGATGCAGCCACGGGCGATTGTGGCTCAAGAGTTCGGAGTTTGCCTTGTAATCGGAAGGTTGCCGCTTCGAGCCCCGGCTTGGACAGTCTCGATCGTTGTGTCCTTGGGCAAGACACTTAACCCGTTGCCTACTGGTGGTGGTCAGAAGGTCCGGTGGTGCCAGTGTCCGGCAGCCTTGCTTCTGTCAGTGTGCCCCAGGGTGGCTGTGGCTACAATGTAGCTGCCATCACCAGTGTGTGAATGTGTGGATGACTGGATGTGTAAAGCGCTTTGGGGTCCTTAGGGACTAGTAAAGCGCTATACAAATACAGGCCATTTACCATTTACCACAGAGATCATCATACATGCTTCTATCTAGATTTGATTACTCAGATTCATTTAAACTTACCTGCTGGTCCAAAACGTCTCTCTATAACAAAAAAAGCAAACACATGACTTTTATTTAAGCTTCTCTGCAATGGCTACCTTAATTTTAGAATTGATTTTAAGATTATTGTTAACTTTTAAGGCCCTCAGTGAGCTCATGCCACAGTACATTTCAGATCCCCTGACACCGTATTCCATCCTGGTTGGGACCTGGGCTCCTCAGCCAAACCTCACAATCCCACAATCCCATCTGATCAGGGGGTTTTTTCTGTCAGTGCACCCATTCTCCCTGAGGAGATCAGATTGCTGAGTTATATCTATGATGTTCCATCCATCCATTTTCTCCTGCTTATCCTTTTCAGGGTCGCGGGAGAGCTGGAACCGATCCCAGCTGCCTTCTGGCAAAAGGCAGGGTACACCCTGGACAGGTTACCAGGCTGTCATGGGGCTAACATATAGACACAGACAACCATCCGCACCTATGAGCTATTTAGAGTTTCCAATTAACCTACTATCCCCACTAACTTCATGTCTTTGGACTATGGGAGGGAGCCGGAATACTCGCAGAGAACCCAGCAAACATGGGCAGAACATGCAAGCTCCACGCAGAAAGACTGATGATGGAATTGAACTCAGGACCTTCTTCCTGTGAGGCAACATGCTGCCCATTTCTGTGTTTTCCTTCAAAATAGTTGTATTACCTTTTCCTATTGTTCATTGTTACATAATTTTCTTTAATCCTCACTTTTAATCTCTTTTTGTTTCATATTAATAACTTTGTAACTATGTTTTTTAAAGATTCTGTATTATCATTATTATTATTGAGGAAAGTTAAAGTAACTAAGTCCTTTATTGCATGCCATGCAAAGCGTATCAGCTGAGCTGAACGCTGATGTCACCTGGCACTGAGATCAGCTGCTAGCGGCTAATCTACGACGACTGTGGGCTGAGCTCAACTTCATAGCCTGTCTGAAATAATGCCGTGCCAAATTTGTTACTATGGGTGCCATCTCGTACTTTCAGCCTTGCTGGGTTATAAACAGCATTACTGGGATGTATGAGAAAAGCAGTATGCATGAAATTTCAACAGAAACAGAAATATGTATTTGTCTATACAACTGTATAAAGATTTGATTATTTTCATATGATTGCACTGTTTATTTGTCTAGCTGTTTGCAATAATCCAAGGCAAATATTAATATGGATAATCCCAAACTTTTTTCCATTAATCACTGACCAACAGTAAGGCAATCTGTCATGTAAACTAAAATAATCAGATTGTAAGAGCTGCCAGGCAAGCATGAGAAAGATGTTTGTCTGATGGGAGAGATTCAAACTAGGGGATGCCGACTGCCAAACCGCTCTTCAGCCATTTGTCTTTGTTTTTGCTTCTTCTTGTCAACAGGACTGAACTGCAGCTGGTAAATATCTCTGCACATTATGAGATCTAGAAGAACCATTTATTTTTAGGAGCCATTCTGCAAATGTTTAGAAAGTCACGCTACTTTGTTGGCATTCGCAAACACACTGAGGCACACAAGCATGCAACAATGCGCTGACTAAAATATTACCAGCCACTACAGGAAAAAAAAAGGTAGCAGAGAGGCAGCAGAAATAACCTAGAGCAAAAATTAACAACATGATGAATTTTGCACAAACTGTGATGCAATTTTAATAATGTAAGAGTTGTGGATTGACTTTGACTGGCTACATGGTGTTCATTAGATTTGTTTAACGTCAGGTTAAACTGGATACCTCTGAATTAATGCATTTGCAAGATTTACATCAAGTAGCAGATTTTATGTCAGTCTATACAATATAAATGGCAAGCACGGACATAATTGTACTTCAGCGATAAATTAATCAAATTCATATTTTGTTTACTGGCCCTGCATCAGAAATTTTAGGAGACTGCCTCACAATCGGTTATATCTTAAAGCCACCGTTATTCCCACACCAGGATGTTAATGGCAGCTACACACACACAAAAAACAGCATTTTAAATTCACATTCCCTTTCCGGCAGATGAAAATGATGCGTATAGATACAAAGTTAATGAGTCTGCATATTTGCATAAAAGAATACCTGAAAAAAGTAATTTATTGATTAGTGACTACCATGAAAAACAGTTATGAGAAGCTATGAAAATGAGACAAAAGAAAGGAGATTAATAATAAATTCCTATCTTGTTGTGTAGAAGAGCAGCTTGCTCTGCAAATTCTACTCCAAAGCCACTTCACTACACCTGCACTACCACTCCATCCAGCATCTGAAGCCTTATTAGTCTATTCTTGATCAAACAGAATTGGTACTTTTTCTCCCCGTACTTTGATGTACACTTCACAAAGTCTAATCCCCTCCCTCTACCATCCCATTATATTACTTCATGCCTGCAGTCAGCCGGTAATATCTGCGCTGTCATAGCAACCAAACCAACAGAGCTAATAGTTACCATGGTTTCTTGACAACTGGACCTTGATGGTGCCATAATTCTTGCCTGTAACCTGCTGACCCTCAGTTTACCCTGCAGTGTTTGGGACAAAGGCAGAAAAAATAGAAAATGGGTGTATGTTTTCTTAACTGACTCCTCTGGGAGACTTTTTGTGTGCATGTGTGTGTTTGTCTGTGCATGTCTGTATATCATAACTACACCTACAGTAGGTGTATGAGCGAGACACAGCATGGTGCCATCTCCATTCAGCCCCCACCAGCCAGCCAGCCAGCCAACAAAGAGTGTCCGCTGCTGGGCATGAGGCTGAGGGTGGCAAGCCTCCTCTGGAGAAGCTGGTGGAGACCTCTATGCTTCTCTGGCCGCCTGCTGTCTTACTGAATGTGCCATAATGGCAGAAAGAGTAACACTGCCTGACTAACCATGAGAGAATGAAAATTCAATTCGCTGCACAGTGTGAGAGCAGAACATCCCACGCTGTATACAAAACAGAAAAGTGTGCATTTGTGTGTATACACGCATATCCACGTGTGAGGTCCCGATGTATGACACGACTCCCTCGCAAAATTTCCCATCACTGACCCATCAAAATACCTCAATATGAGGGGAAAAACAGGAATTGACTGCTCTTAAAGCAGGGTTTGTTGCAATACTCTCCTGGAGGAAGACATGGAAGTGATGTAAGACTTTGAAACACTTGACGAGATCTAAAAAACTTCCACTCCTGGCTCCCCCTTTCCCCTCATGTCGCAACAGTTTAAGGCTTGGCGCGCTGGCGGGTTAAGAGCCTCCAAAAGATCAAAGTCAGACACCTCACTGCCTGTGGTTTCATTAGACCCTGTGATCCCAGATTATTCAACAGTTCAACTTGTCGCGCATCAATGAAGAAGAGGTTGAAGCCATTAGTTCGTTTTTTTCTCCTTTTTTTTTGCAGAATAAAATTAACAAAAACAATTTAAAATTATTCTTTCTTTTCTTTGGACAAGAGATGTCATTTCTTTATAAAGACGCCATTGGGTGTGTGGGTTAGAATAAAAAATAAATCAAGCAGTGTGCCTCAGTCTTCTGACATTCTCAAATCATAACCTGTGCAATGGGATTCATAAATGGTAAATGCCATACTGTAAAAATCACAACTATCATTTATATGTGACCTTTCGCGTCTGGAAACAATAACAGTGCCCATCTGCAGAAAGTAGGTGGGCAGGTGAGGTAGCTTTCCTCTAATAAATGTAATTTTGCTCTTTGCTTGCCATGTCTGTGAAATCAATATCATTTTATTTTTTCTATTGGAGAGAAATACACAGTCTCCTTTTCGGTATGAAAACCTCTGAGAGCCAAAGGTTCCGCTGAGAAAACATCTTCCATCATCCCATGTCTGCAGTGCAGGTCAAATTATCAGAAGTAATGTCACATAGGCAAACTGGAAGCAGTGCAGCAGGGAGGTACTGACCCAAGTCTCCCTCCTCCACAGTTTTCTGGCAGTGGCTTCCTTTTCACTGCAGCCTATGTCTGCACACACGTGCGTGTGTTTTTGTATGTGTGTGTGCAGAATTCCCTGGTTGCAAAGTGGAAGTCTGTTGCGAATATAGAGTATAAAATCAACTGTTTGTCTTTTGGCTTTCTTGTCTTGCCTATCAGTAGCCCACAGAGAAAAGGGAGGAAAGAAAAGAGAAATGATAGTGACAGAAACTGTGTGTGTGTGTGTGTGTGTGTGTGTGTGTGTGTGTGTGTGTGTGTGTGTGTGTGTGTGTGTTTACCATTTCTGTGCATTTCTGGAAATCAGCAAGCATTTTTTTTCTTTCAGTCCTTTTCAAAGCCATCTTTCTGACACATAAAGACTTTCATTCTAAATCCCTGGCACAAGCCCAGAGCCAGCAGATTTTGAGCCTAATTGGCCTAAACAACAGCGAGGGGTATCTTGTCTTTGCAAATGACTTTAGTTTTTCATAAAGAACGTGCGGGTGGAATTTGTCTGGCTTGTTTAAAATGTTCCCCCAAAGCAAGCGAGTCTCAAAACTAGAAGAAAAGGCACATGCTGCACAAGCCAACAAAAGTTAAGCGTTATTACAAAATTGCAGACAGAACAAGTTAAAGACCAGATGGCATTTTAAAATACCAAGTCGCCATTACTTTGTTACATTTTATTAAATAATTGTTGTCAGCAACCCACACATTTTCAGTTTCCTTATCTGAGTGCAAAGCTAGCTGTTGGTGAGAACAATCAAACCTCCTCTGCATTTCTGTTCTTCTCTACATCAATGGAGCTTCTGTCAAATCTGTACCATCAAACAGACGCACCCAGTGGTTTTTTTTTTTGGTTTTGTTTTGTGTGTGTGTGCGTGTGTGTGTGTGTGTCTGCTACCGAGATACAGTACCTGACAAATCTCTAAACACACCCAGCCGATTCCATCCGTAATTGGTACACTCAACAGTGAGGGGCGGCTCTGCTTCAGGAACATTTCACGAATAGCCTGTGGGCCACTTTTAAATCCATTTCATGACTTAGAACATTCCAACACACAAAATGTTTTTCACTCCATTTCTCGCAAGCAAGAGACAGCGGAGCTGATGTACTGCTGCGACGCCACTGTGTACATACGTCGTTAGAAATTCATGAGCTGCACAATATCTAAGTTAATTTATATGCGGATATCACCAGAGAGTTACTTGATGAATTATACATCGCAGATGCAACCCACAGAAGACAGATGAGTGAAATTAATGTGCACTTGCATTTCCAGAGCCCGGTCATAGCTGCGATCAGCACAGTACAGGAGACATCAGAGAGAATAAAGAAGTAACGACAAACGCTATTTATAAAGCAATTTGATGCCAAATGCGCAACAACAACAGTCCCCTTGCTGTGGTTTTTGGTTTCTTTTCTATACATTTTGAAGAAAACCAAAAACAAGATTTCAGAGTGAATCTGAGTGTGGTCTGCCGGAGGGAGTACAAGCCTCCAGTCAGCCTATGAATATCATTCTCCAGTTTTTCCTAAGGAAGTTTTAGCTGGCTCCACTGGAAATTAAAGAATCTATTAACGCTATTATAATAGTAAGTTTACCCCTTCAAATCGTGTAATTAATAGTAGGGTGTGAATTCCTAAATTTTCTAAGTTACACCCTCTAATTCTTCTTCTTATATATTTATATTTTGCTTTAAATCTGTAACTGCTTTCCACAAAATAACACTGTGAAATTACCATTATCTCCTGAACAATTTGGCTTTGAACTGCCTTTCATTTATTTTCATCTTGGACTGAGCTGCATGTGCATACTTTGGTTGCTAATAGAACAGTGTGTTGTTGAACATTCGAAAGCATTCGGAGAAGGCGTGTTGCTCATCCTTTGGAAGACAGAAGGGGCAAATTAAGGCGCGTGAGAACATAACTCTTTAATCAAAAAAAATTTAATGATTAAACTGACATAATAATTAATAATAATTATGCACCCAGCTCTTAATCACTTAATTTGGAAGTAAAACTTATAATTTGGGACATTTTTTTCAGCACTTTTGCACTGATGCTCTGCACATTTTTGCAGAAGATGTTTGGAGTTCAAT
This sequence comes from Haplochromis burtoni, assembly GCF_018398535.1. Classification (NCBI taxonomy): domain Eukaryota; kingdom Metazoa; phylum Chordata; class Actinopteri; order Cichliformes; family Cichlidae; genus Haplochromis; species Haplochromis burtoni. Next base: position 7,012,968 of record NW_024582362.1, read on the forward strand.
CAATCAATCAATCTTTATCCCATTATCCAGCTTGGAAAACTCCAGCTCCTGCTTACTTAAAAACCTGATTAAGAAAAACTCCTCTGTAAGAGTGGGGCTTACAGGCCACGTCCAGCAACACAGGAAGACATGCACCTCCATCTTCATCGACGTGCCCTTTGCAGGCAACGAGAGATTCACTCTTGTTTTAATCGAAAAACACCCAACATACACAGCCACTCTGTATACTGTTAATTTAAAAGAGAACATTTTGTTGACAGGGATACTGTATAACAAAGGATGCCCCCAAGAGGAACTGGGCATAAATAAAAATGCTGAATATCAGAATAGAGCACACGCAGCTTACTTGGAACAAGTACAATGTGTAGCTAGACAGAAAACCTGCCTTTGTTAGCTCTGGGACTGTGAAATGAAATCGAATAATGTGGACAGCAGGGGCTAGGGCTTGACTGTGGATGTAGCTCTCCAGTGTCAACACACATCAATAAACAACCTAATAAAACGCCCCATGGTCAAAACATTATTTCAGCTGCTGTTCTACTCTTAGAAATGCTCACAGCTAAATCCTCCATCTTCTTTACAAATCATGCTATGTGGTCTGCGTTGTGCAGGTGGCTGCTGCCTCTGCTGATGATGTCACCGGCCATTTTTGTTTTTCTCCAAAGTACCTCTAACCTTCTTTCTTCTTAATGTCAGCCTCCTCCTTTCACTCTCCTTCTTTTCTCTCCATTGATCCAAGGGGACACAAATGCACACACACATAAGCCCTGCACACCATAGCAATAAACTGAGAAGTCCCAATCTATAAAGGGGTCATATTTTTCTGATTACTATCTCCTTATGTCTCTGTCTTTCCTGTCATTTTCATCACATCCCTTTCTACAGATGTAAGAAAGTGCTTGACGGACGGATGGAAGTAGCCACAGCAATGCACAGCTGATATGGATCAGTATAGGCTGCTGATGGGCTGTCTGCTGATCCCACCACAGGCATCAGGCATGGCATTTATACCACTTGGCCGCCCTCAAGCTTTTAAGAAACACCACTGTGTGTGTGTGTGTGTGTGTGTGTGTGTGTGTGTGTGTGTGTGTGTGTGTGTGTGTGTGTGTGTGGCATCAGGATTACTCAAGACGGGAAAGTAAGAAAAATCTATATGGTTTTTGGAAAGGACAGTATCTAGTTTATTACACAGTTAAATATGATGTTACAGCTGCAGCTGTTATACAGATGTAGGACAGCTGTGAAATAAAGAAAAGTGCATTTAAATTAATATCAAATATTATTCTTGCATACTTCAGTAACGCTTTTTCTGCCTTGCTAGTGATTCTAGAAAATCAATATAAAATATTTAACGCTTGATTTCTCAAACATCTGCACTGCTGTTAGAGTGTCAGTGTTGTGTTTATAGTAAAACTACTGAAGAGCACACAACTGTGAGAAAGAGGCTTTTTTCACGTTGTATTTGACAAGCAGCTGCCATGAAAAAATGAAAGTGATGTGCAAACTGATTGTGACGTAAGTTCCCGTAACTATAGTAAATATGAAACCCTGACAATAAGCAACAACATGAACCTTTGATGTTTTGAAAGAACTTACTTACCTTCCCTCATCTGCCCTGCGATCCTCTCTGTACTTGTAAAACTTCTGCAGGCCAGCCAGATGTGTATGCCATTGAGAGTGCCTTAAAGTTACAGTGTGGAATATCTCACCACTAGATGTCAGCAGACTGCAGTCAACCTCTTTTTTTCTTATCCCTCCCAATTTAAGTGCATAATCCTAAATACAGTGGCTGCTACAGGACAGAATTCTGGCTGCCGTTCATCTGTAGTGAGTATAGGCTGTCAGACTGACCTCAGCTATCAATATGTGTCCAGGGCTTTTTATTATGGACTTTGTGAAAGGATTCTGATGCTATTCAATGACTCAGTGAAGCTTCTGTAAGGTGACAGTGATACTGAGGTCAGTTGTTGAGGATATCCTGAAACTGTCTGTAGATAAGCACTGCTGATTTTGCCGCTGTTAGCTCCTGTCAGCCGGCGTTAGGTACTTTCTTTTAAGTGGATCTAACACTGTTGGACTCAGGTAGTTAAACCCTCATACGCTATGAGAATGCAATCAAACTGTTTATCAGAGGGAAATTGTGATTTTGCATATGATACCATCTGTAGCCACATACATTAAAATCCAATTACAATGACTGGCGATGTTCATCTCAGTCACTAGATTCAATATTCACAATATAATTTTTTTTTCCATTAAATAACTGAAAAATTGACTGACTCTAAATTTAAGTTTACAATGTTACCAATATCTTTTGCTAACCTATAAATCTACCAATCCCAAATGAAGGAAATTAAAGAAAGTTTCATCCCGGAAACAAATAATAAATCAAATTAAAGCAATAAAGTATTGTCTTTTAATCCAATATTGTTTTATGTTGATGTATGTTGATGTGTTTCTATTCAACAGATAATAGTTTGCTGCTTGCTGCACATACACAGACAATTTCACAATTTGCTTAACTTTGCATAGACTAATTTAGAAACCAGGTGATTGCTAGTCCTTGACATTCACAACCAACATTTGCTTAAATGTTGCTTAAAATGAATTTCATGAGATGAAGGTTAAAAGAACAGATGAGAAAACACACACACACCTAACTCTTGCAATCAGGCACAGGTGTTCATATCCCATCAAACATGTTATTTCCTACTTGACAAGCAAGAAAGATAATAGTATGTTGCTGTGCAGAGAAACTATAGATGAAGCCAACAACAATATACCTCCCTGCTTCCTGCCACGCAACATGTCATTATCCTAAGTCTTTTTCTCTCCAGTGAGGCGCCACATATGCTCTTAACAACTGCCGCACTTGTTGCAAAGTGCATCTCTTGATATCAGACCAATATATGTCTCTCATCCTAATTTCACACCATGATTTTACCCACAGGTTCAAAGTGCAGGTCTCTCCAGGAACAAAGCTACAATTCAGTGTTTTAGTCAATAACAAGCCAGCAGAAAGGACCAGGCAGGTGGTGAAACTGTAATGCAGGCAACCTCATTAAAAGAATGTCAAGGAGCCGAACAAAACAACAACAACACACACATATGCACCCAAGGACACGCAGCAACAATGAGGCATACACTCTCCACCCTCTGAACAAATACGAATCCTAATGACAAACCCCCATACATGTAATAAAGGTCACAATCACACACGCTGACACACTTGTCATACATGCACAAGCCAGCTCCGGGCTTCATTTTGGCCCAGGGAAATCAGGATGATCTGGGCTCCAGCTTCTCTTTGATGCTCAATTACCTCTGGCAGACCTGGCTAGCTGGGCCAATTAATTATTCAGCCTAGCACAGTAAAGTGTGGTAGGCACAAACACGATGTCACAGCAAGGTAACCGCTGACATACGGCTCACTGTAGGGCCCGCGCTAAACACACATCGTTAGGTTTTAATATGCAGCATTTTCATTTTTGACACTAAGAAGTACAGCACGGTGCCGTCATGTGGCTTTCCTTGTCATCCTGTCATTCTTCTGGGCATTTTTTTCTTCACACTATTCTGTCACTTCTCACATTTGATGATTCCCGGTCTCAGCTTCCCTGCTTCTTCCTCGTCTCAGCGCTTATAATCCTCTTTCGCTCTTCAAGCTATGCCACCAGTTCTCAATTTTTTCCACCACGTCATCTTTTCACCCACCTCACCTATCTTTTTTTTAATCTCTTTATCTTTTTGCCACTTCCCTCTTCCCTAACCTGCATGCTTGACCCCCCACGTCTTTGTGCTTTTTTCTTGTCACATCACCCATTTCTTTTATCTTCCCTTTGGCTTTTTGACTTCTTAATTTAATTTCTTTACTACTCTTTTGTTTTCTCATAGTAAAGAGTAAAGGAAAAGAGGGAGGATAATGGAGTTGAGGGGAAGAAGGAGGGCAGTGGGCTGACAGAGGGAGTCCCATATGCAGCGGGCTCATTAGAAGATGGGAGGAGAGTCAGCGGCAGAGCCACACTAGCAGGTATCCATACCCACCCACCCCCCTCTCTCTCTGTCTGTCTCCCTCACACATATTGCTGGCTTCCTGGACTCATTCCAACACTGACATATCACTATCTTCTCTCTCCCTCCCTGTCTCCTTCCTGCTGCGCTTCTGAAAGTCCTGCTCTCATTAATCACCACCGCGTACAATACACAGCAATTGGTGAATGATTTTACCTTTTACCACCTACCTGCACTATGAGGCCATATATTTTTACTATATGTGGCATCAGTGGAAATCGAGCCATAAATCCGAGGCATTGTTAAAATTGCATGTTTTTTTCCCCTCTTCTTTTACAGCAAAAAGAGAAGTGTGTGATTGAGGAAGACGAAATGCTCAAGGGCACTTAAGAAGCCTCCATGCCTATCTGCTGCATGAGCTTGGCCCAGCTTTCGTAGGTAATTCTCTAGTCTCAACACCCATCTCCCAAAACGGGGAGAAGCCCCTACCCCACCCCACATTCACCTTATTTGTCAAAATGAAACTTTTCCATATGGAGTCAGAGAAATGCTAAGTAGCTATGAGCAGGTTGAAACAGGCAGATTATGTCAGTTACTCGGTCCAGCCAAAGCTGTAGCGGCTTAATGACACTGTCCAGTCCACTCACCTCCAAACTGCAAATTTTCTCCATCTTTTCCCAGCTTTAATGCGAAGGTCAGCAGATGGTGAGGATACATTAACCGTGCAGGCAGGCGTGGAAAAAAAAGGAGGCCGCGTCACACCATCAGAGTCTGGTGATACTATCTCAGAAAATGCTATTCCCTGGGTAACCATTGATTTCCAGTGTTTAATAGTTGTTTTGTTTTCAACAGAAAACACTGTCAGTACCTTCCTTTCTTTATAACAAGGCCAAAGCCTCAGTGACAAACTGACGTCCTTCGAGCTGTGAGGTACTCTGTGTCCTCTCTGTCCTTGTCAAGGACACCCGAAGTAAGAAGAACAAGGTCTTGAAAGTCAGACCTTTTAGACCGTGCACACCTACATATAAACACGAATCGCCTCTTGTTTGCTTTTGTTGTACTCAATCGGTTGCAGCCTAAGATCAAAGGTGCATTAATACATTAATTGTATTAATTAACTGCTTCCTTTAGAAATATTCCATCTTTAGAAATAAACTTCCAAGTCCACACTTTGTGTTTAAAAAAAAGAAGAAATGACTAACTGACCAGCTCAATAACACAGCATTACAGGCAAAGGTGATCCTCTTCCTGATGGGGCAAACTGCCAATGTCACGCTGATTGATGATGAAAAAAAATTCTACTTTATGACTGACTTAAATGTATGAACTTAACTGCAATGTATCATTTCTAGAACATCCATCAGAAAGCCATGTTGGGTGCACAGCATTGCACCCTTGAGGGAAAGAAGAGTTATGTTTTAAAGAGGAGTGAAAGTTTAATGGTGCGGAACATGTATGTGATCTTGTAACAATCCCACTGTAATGGCGACACAGTAAAATTGTCCATTAGCGGAGGCCCATCGGTGTTTTTTATGTTATTAAACGAGCTCATAAGCATCAAGTCGCCACCACGAGCATCAAGTTATCTGATCGATGAGCACAGTGTGGCTGCCAATTAGCACCGACCCTATTCCCATGAATATGCAAATGAATCGATGCCAAGTGTATATCAACTGTCAGCTAATTGCCTGAGGCCTGAAAGGTTCTGAATTTAAGGGGACGTATGCATGTTTTTTTCCTTCATGTTCCATATTTATCTGTCTTTTGCTTTTCTTTTCTTTTTTTGCAGAATGTATAGGTGTAAACCACATGCACAACACAGCTGCCATTCAGCATCGGGGCTTTTGTTACACCTCAAAGAGGGACCACCTTTAGTATGAAGCTATATTTATTCAGCAGGAGGAATGAAGGAGAAAGGAAACAAACATTTAATCTCACTTTCAGTCATGTATGTAAGCAGTTCCCTGTTGAGGAGACAAACATTGTCTACTACTGTGAGGAAATGTTTTGACAGCTTTTTCATCTTGCCTACTTTAATATGGAGGTCAAAGGTCAGATTTAAGTGTAGAACAGAACCCCTGGACCTCTTACAGATTCATTTTCTTGTGAGTTGACAGGTGCTGTAGGTACTACTGGTGTCAGACAGTGTCTGAGCTCAGTACGCTGTCTCGCTGCCCGAGTCACATGAATTATGAAAGGTTCTGAAGCAGGTGAAGGAAAAAAGATGGAAAGTGTCATCCTACTCAGACACCTCTGCCTCAATATTCATTTTAAAGTAAGGATAGAAAGCAACATTTTATTGCTGACACCAAAATTTTACATTGCAAAGTCAACAGACAACACTCGTTATATCGCGTCCTGTTAGACTTGACACACTTGGTCAAATATCAAAGCACATGCCACTGAGAGTTCCTTTCTGCTTGTCTTGATCCTGGTCTTCACTCATTTCATGTGCACAGAATTGGCCTCGGGCACACCATGTGGGGGAAAAAAACATACCTGATGTGGTTTACAATAGCCTGTTTGCTGTGCTTAGTGAATGCCCAAGTCTGAAAGTCTCAATATGGCACTTTTTCACCTGTTTATCTGTTGCATTATCACTGCTTTGCACAACCAACTTGCACTTTCTGATGATAAAAAAAAATCAAACTCTTAACACATACACTATTTTCCAATCTTCCCCGACCCAGCTCTGCTAAAGAGAGCATAACTATAATTCAAACTCTTCCATTCACATCAGCACTACGTATAAGGCCAGCTCATCGTGGCAGCTTGTTGGACTGTCGTCAGCACTTCATCCTGTGGACGCCTGCCAGACAGAAGCCCTTCCGTCCGATCAATAGGCACCGGCGGCTAGCTTCCCCCCTTTGCTCTCTTTCGCTGTCTTTCCCTCCCTCTCTGGGCGACCACAGTATAAAGACTGTTCTGTTCTGCCAGCGCAGCATAGTGATTAGGCATTAGGCCGGTGCTGCTGTGTGAATTAGCCTAATCTGTGTCCGCGATGAAGGACGAGGCTTTTCATGGCCACTGGAGACATTCACTGGACATAAAAGAAGCTAATCTTTAGAAAACTTAGAGGGGATGGAGCATGTGTCAGTATCTGTGTGTATGTGAAGGATGGAGATTGCGCAGGAATTGTTGAGAGAGTTCCCACAGTGATAGATCGTTTCTAATGCTTCTTATCCTTCATCAGTAAAAATAAATAAATACATTTAAAAAAAATCTACTTCCTGAGGATTTGCAGCTCATGGGGAAGAGAAATGTTGTATTGTCATTTCTTAAAGTACTGGAAAAGTGGATAAAGTGCTGGCTGAAACAGATTGAGGCTGCCATCCATGTAGGGCGTATGTGAGGAAAAAATATATTCCTTTATTCTTCAGTCAGTTTGAGGGGAATTAGAGGAGACTGAATTGTCACAAGGCTGCTTACCTGGCCACAGAGGAAGCTGCCTAAACCTGCAGATCTCAAAAGTTTTTTGTTTCTTTTTTTTTTGTACTTTTGCAGCAACGGGGGCTTTGATGCGACAGAGCAAATACTAGCACTTTTTCAATCCTTGTACATCCTTATGTTAGTTGTCCATCATGCACCTGCCCAAGAGTTGACATGTAGCAGCCTGAACATGCACCCACAGCATGCCTACCAGCAGCCCAGCCCTCCTCCTGCTCTCCTCCACATCATCTGCTTGATATATTGTATGCCCTTGACAAACTGCCAGCGCCCAATCCCCCTCCTGCAAATGTCTATTGATCAAAGCACAAGTATGGCTGTGGAAAAGGTATATAGTCTGACCCATACTCTTATCTTTTTATTACCTCTGGTGAGCCAGAAACTTACAGAAAAAAGGGAGTTCCAAAAAAGGGGGGGGGGGGGAGCGATTGATTTAGAAATAAAATGCAGTAAAGTCCAGACAGCATGAAGAATATAAAAACTTTATTTCTGGTTTTGACTTTCAGCAGTCTAGCAAATAAAGAGCACCTCTATCTCTTTTGTTGACACGGTGCCTTTTTGCACCTTTGGAGTACTTTTACGCACAACCAGTGGTGAATTTAGGTCAGCAGCCAGCTGGTGCCAAATATCTGTTATGTGTTGGGTGATCTTTGCACAGCAGGAGTCTTGTTCCTGCGATGAGCTTCACAGTAAGCTCGCTGTTAAAAGCAGGACATCATATTTAACTCAGCCAACCAGTTTCATAAAATACACGAAGGAACCCAAAAGTCATCTTCACACCCCCTGCGCATTCCTCCAATATGCAAGTCGTACTAAAATGAAGGACCAGAAAGCACGGGCGTCTGTGGACCCGACAGCTTCCACCTCTCTGCCCGATACTGTAAAGGGGAAAATAACGCGATGACTTACCGAAATGAGATCCTGGCCACTGTCAGGCGTCTCCTCGTTTCCCTACTGTCCCTGGTCCGCCCCTCTTTCAAGTCAATCCGCAGTGTGCTCAAATCAGAACGGAGCTGTGAGCCTTTTCGCTGCGTCCTGCGTCCAGAGTTGCCGGGGATGGAACAACCATTTGCCGGGATGCTGGGGCGGGGGTGCAAGGCTGAGGCATCCGCAGGGAGGAGGATGAGAGGGATGTGGAAGAGACGGGTGAGAAGGAGGAAGAGGCGAGGTACAAAAGCGAGGAAGGAAGAGAGAGAGAGAGAGAGAGAGAGAGAGGGCGAGCGAGCAGCAATGCACTGCAGCGACAGGGAGGCAACACCACCGGAGAGGAGAGGAGGCAGACAGCAGCCCTCCGTCTCGGTCTCGCGCTCACTCGCACATGCGCGCGCACGTGCAGTTCTGTGTTAATAGACAGATATAGAGCGCCATCTTCAGGTTGACGTGTGGTAGGAAGGTGTTGGGAATCGAAATCTCGTATTAAAAATCATCTCTTGCGTCAAGTGTACCATTCAGTTGAAACCTCCTCCATAAAACGCCCTTTATTCCCTCGTCTCTTGTGTCCCACCATCTCCGATCATATGTATGCCCAAAACCAACTCTTATCCTAAAGCAACCCAAAATCTAAATGAGACCCATAATCCCACTGCTGCTGCACACACACGCTCCATGGCAACCAGGTCCCTTTGGGGGTTATGATGATGATCACCTTGCGTCGGTCCCCTTTTCCTTTCTTGCTGTTGCGTCGTATACGTTTCCCAACGCCAGAAAAAACTGAGTATTTCTCAGATGTGTGGTTGTATCATGAGTTAATTGTCCTGGATTGACTGAGATGAGGACTGAACCTTTTATTTCATCTTTGTTCTTTATCTGGCTTCTAATTAACTTCCACCTTCTTCCTTTCATTCTTTTGATTTTTTTTTCTCTGTCTGTTTAAGAAGACAGTTGTGAGAAATAGCTCTAATTAGCCGGCATGATCCTAATTTCTTTTTCAGTGTTGAAATGTCAAAACTGTATTAATAGATGTATACCACCACATCACTATTCATCAGTAAAGGCTTTTGCATTTATTTCCATATTATAAGTTTATTTTAGATAGCATAAGTTTAATGTGTGGCAGTATCGTAACTCTCCAGTTCATAATATTTTATATTAAATACAATTTTTTCTTCAACAACAGTTGTGGCATAAGTTCCTTTTTTCAGAAGAAGTGCAAAGAAATTAAACTACCCACATTAGTTTAATGACTGTAATGTTTGGGTCAGGATTCTGTTTTGGTGGTGAGATAAAAATAAAAATGCAGATTTAAAACTCACTCTAATGAGCTGTGGGGCTTTAATGCCTGTTTTTGGTCTTTTGAATGGCTTTAGAATAGACACACGATATATATCGTAGTATATATTATATTTATATATATTATTATATATTATTATATAATATATATATATATATATATATATATATAAAATGACAATCTGTTGTGCAGTAGTATCATTATGTATTTATTGTGATTATTATTTTTTTTAAATGTCTTGTACTTTTCCCCTGAAGACAAATAAGCAGTTACAAATTGAACTGAACTCAACAAATAAGAGGTTATACCAGACACATTTACTTCTTTAATTCTTTTATTTGAATTTAATCAGATGGCAGAGCAATAGTCAACATTGCTCAGTGAAAGTAAGTAGTAAATACAGTTTGAGATTCATCCCCATGACAAATGCAGGTAAGCTTGACATCATATAAGGTGCTCTTTTATTTTATTTTATTTTTTAAATTAATTGTCAATCAAAGTGAAGAATTTTGGCCAAACGGTGACTCGGGTTATCGATCCCAAATATCTATTTTTTTGTTTATTTATTGTCAGTGTGTGTGTGTGTGTGTGTGGGGGGGGGTGTTAATAGCATCTGAGCAAGATTTTTTGAAATTATTAACAAGCACAGCCACTGACTCACCTCTCATTAGCTTCATCTCGCAGCTACATCAGAAAGACAGGGATGATGGTGTTCTCTCGTCACTGCAGACAGCCACATTTCTCCCAGACAGCAGCTGGTGTCATCATAAACAGGCAGAGTTGGGAAGTTCAATACTGGAAACTGTTCTGTTCTTTTCAATCCATTTTAATATTTTTAACAACTTTATTTGTTGAACTTCAGTCAAGTCTATGTTTAATTAAAAGCATAGATCAACTTTCTATTGTAGCTACTGGTCTGCATATGTGTTCCACTTTTGTCAAGTTACCACAAAATGTTTTAATATTTCACTTCCTATGCCTGTTCGCATGCTTTTCTTTTTTGTGTGTTCTTTATGCGCTCTAACGCCATATGGAATCGTTTTGAATTTGTTGTCTTCATCTTGCACATATGGGCAAAACTAAGTTGCACTATCATCCCATGCTGTAAGCCAAAATGGAATTTAAACGCTAAACACTAAAATCTCTTACATATTGCAAAAGATTTGCCTTTATTCTTCTGAATATCTCTGCCTGCTGCTTACCAGTCTGTTTAAAGACCAGAAACCGATTTTGGTGAAGCTGGAGAAGTTAAAAAATATATATATAAAAAAATAAAAACAAGGTGAATAGGGTGAGTTCAGTTTGTCTTCTGCCTCTTACTTCCGCTCCCAGAGGATCACGAATGGAACGCAGAAATGCAGGTTTAAAGATTTACCACTAGGTGGAGCCAGTGAACTTGTTTGTCACCCAAATAAGTTAAAAACCATTCATATTCAAATGTTTACGTCTCTGATATAGATTTGTGAAAGATAACGACACGTGTTAATGTTGCAAATTTAAACAGATTCATATTTTGGAGGATTAAATAAGCTGATTGAGTGGCCAGCTGTGGATTGAAGGAATGACATTGCTTTAAGCATTACGTTTGCAGCTTAAAGGCCATGCTGGCTCTGTTAACAGAGGCTTAGAAGTAGTTTGTCAATTACATGGAAAATATTTACCACGGTTGTGTCCCTAGAGATGTTTTACATAATTATTGCATAATTCTTTCTTCTTCTTTTTTTTGGGTGGTGTGCCACAGTGTACAGTCATGTCCCTGGCATGCCCGTGAAGTGTGTTAAAGTCCACTCGTTGCAGGAAGTGCTGATTTGCCCTGTGTTGAAATACACTTCACCTACAGTGGACTCTCACAGTTACCATCAAACACGCATATTTTAAACCATGTATCCAATGCCAGTCATTGCTCATTATTGTCTTTTATTCGGTCAAAAATGTGACCAAAGTAACCCACCAGCATTTGTTGGGAGAGAAAACACCCCACAGTGTTTTAACAATGCCTGACTTTATTAATGCACGGGAAGCTCAGAGACAAACAGGTTTTATTCAAATGGACTATGAGGTACAAGGAAACAGCTTTATTGGAACTAAAACCAAACAGCGTGCCCTCTTCTTGCTGATCTTGGAAAAGAACTCACATAGTCTGTGCTGAGTTACGAGAAGGACAAGTTTGGCATCACGTTCTTGAAGTTGGCTACGAAAAAACTGCAATGACTTCCTTAAGAAGATGATGACACGGATTGGTCCCTGCCCATCCGCCTCTTTAGAGCTGAAAGAACACAGACCTGAAGGGGATCCTGAAGACCGAGGTGGAGCATGTATTTAGCACACTGCAGAAGTGAAGAAAGCAGGATGAGGGGACTTAAGTGAAGAAATTTAGAGATGAGACTTAAGTTGGAAGTAAACAGGCCGAGATGATGCCAGCGGTGTGTCTAAAGTAGTGCACAAGCATTAATTGTATTGTTCAGCCCATTTGCTGCTCCCTCTCTAGTGTTTGAAGATAGGTGACAAATAAAAGGAAAATCTGAAGCCTGGTGATTCAGTGACTCTGCTATGCAGTTTGGAGGCATGCTTTTATCCTGATGCGGGTGTTCTCTTGAATGTAAACGCTCCCATTGCCAGTATGAAAACGATGTGATGTCACTGGATTTGTCTGGAACACAACCGAAAACCTGTGAGGGATTTTGGATCGACTCTCCACCACTATCATCAGGAAATATTCTCATGTGGCATCAAATACATACGAGAAACAAATCTGCACATAGATCATAGAAGAAAAAAAAGAACGTTGACAAAACTACAGACTAAACCACTGTGGATGCAGCTGTGCTGTTAAGCTGAAGTTGTTTACGTGTGTGTGTGTGTGTTTGCAAGTGTGTGTCTGGGTGTGTGTGGTATTTCTGGTATTTTTGCTATGACAACAACGATATCAATAACAACTTATTCATTACATTAATGAAAAACTGCAATATAGAGAGAACAGATAATCCATCTGATCTCTCCATATTACAGGCCTCAGCGAGTGCAGGCCTGGCAGGACCAGGTCAGGTAACCAGAATCCAACTAGCACCCTCTGCATGTTACCTGTACACTGTTTTCCCGTGGAGGGCTTTTGTTTTCTTCTCTTCCTACTGAGCAAGTAATGCATTAAAAGAAGCAGGATGTCCAGTATTGCTGAAAACTATGACAGAGGTTTCAGGGGACAAGTGGCCACAACCCACAACCCAGGATGTCGTGCCAAAAAATCTTGTCTGCCTGCTGAGACCACAGGGCGAGTCCAGAAGTAGCAACAGTAGCAGTCCACCTACAGTAATACTGATCATAACAGACACAAACAAAGAAGGCTAGAAAAAGGAGAGAAAGGAAGAGAGTCCGAGAGGTGAATCAGAACCGAGACATATTTCCCATCTGTATGTCTAAAATGTAGATGGGAGCATTAATAAAATGAAAAAAAGAAAGAAATATGCCAACATGTCTCTATTTACTTCTAACAAAGGACTGAGTAATATTCACGGCAATATTTGTGAATATACTTTTAAAATTATTAAAATAACAACAACAACAACAACAATAATAATAATAATAATTTGAGTTTTGTAAAATGAATATAATATGAAATACTAAAAAGTTCCATACATATTACCTTAACCTTGTTTATATGTATAGGGCTACAATAAACCTAAATAATCCTGACACATGCACAGCGAGCTGTTTGATGTGCAGCTAAAAGTAAGACACTTTCTATTAATTATGATTTTAATTTATTACCCATGTGAAGGCGGCTGGAACCGGTTTTAACATGCGTGTTCATTGTCATGTCACACATTTCTAGCACTCTCTGCACTCTTTACAAGTGACACATAAACTCTACACAAATGCATTACACACTTTCATGTAATCTGTAAAATAATGGCCCTAGAATTCTAACTCGTGTTTTTTCTTGTTACTGTTTTGCTGGAGAACTGAAGAAGCAAAGAGTTGCCTCGGTTAGTGAGAGTGCTATAATCAAAGAACTTCCCTAAAACGGAGGATGTAAAAATGTAGCATACGGTAACAGAAAACCCCACAAGATGAGTCTTTCAGACAAGTTAAACCAAGTTCCTGTTTTTAGTTCTCTCTTCTTTTTTTTCCTTTTCTTTTTTTAAAAAAAGAAAAAATCACAACTCTATAGTCTGTCTGCACTTTCATTCATAAAATGTGTTGCGACACAGTTTTACAAGAAATGCTGTCAGTAATCGGTTTTCATTTAGGAATATTAAGCAACCGTGTATTCCAGGATGTGTGTGAAAGTCACACCCTCGTGTCAGTCTTTCACTGTGAAAACTGGCCACAGTACATGCGGGTATGCATGCAAAAAGAGACTGAGACTGCAATAAAGAGCAAAATGGAATAAATGACTCTGATGTTTACATTAAATTTGTTTAATGGTGCAGTAACTACAGCAATTCATCAATAGTTGTCAGAGGGGGGATAGCGGCATAAACACAGAATGATTAGATAAGATTGCATGCAACAGGTCACGTAATATTCGCATGTACACGTCATGAGAGACAAAAGCAAAAGCATTAGGTCCAATTAGCATGCAGCCTTATTGCATTTTTAAAAATATGCGTTACAATTAAAGAGGAAACACAATCAAAATGATCCCCAAAATCTGACAAGAAAATAATAAAGCAACAATCTAACTACCAGACTCAGAGGTTACCTTAAGCCTTATGTTTGCTAACAATGCTGAATAAAAATTGAAAATTTTATTTACCTAAACATGGAGAATGCAACGTTCCTTACTCCACCTGGTTTCTGTTTGGTGACTGACAGTGTGTGACACATCCATTCTTTCATCTGGGCAAGGCCACACGTGAACTTCAGCAAAAGGATCACAGTGTTCCCTTAGCTTTCCCACGGACGCTTTATACTTCAGTGATGTGATGCCAAAAATATGCACATCGTACAATAAAGCAAATCTATCAAGGTCAGCATACAGTGCATGCTGTGAAGTGAGCTAAAACAAGCAAAAACACTGGTGTGGACCTTTGATGATCCAAATCAGGTAAACGACAACACAGAGAAAAAGCCACTATCTCCCCGCAGATCTGACAGGTGTGGAAATATTTTTTTAAGAAGAACGTGATTAATTACTTCTAGTGACTAACCTACCCCTTTTTACGAGGCAGATTTCAACAGCACACTTTAAGCACATTAAGCCACATGCAGTATTGTAAGAACAAGAGCTTGCATTTTATGCACTTTTTTTGCAAAGGCCTTGAGTGCAACACTTTGAAACTCCCCCACTACGCTTGTTGATATTTTTCATTGTACTCTAAGACATCAGCATGAAAAACTAATTGCAAAAATTTTTTTTTTTAAATTAAAACTCGCTAATCCTGAGGAGTATTTTCGTTAACATTTATATAACTCTTTTCTTATTCTCACACTATTATTTACTCACAAAAGCTGCCACCTTTGTATTTTTCTAAGACAGCTTTATCTTTGCTCCAAGATCCTTGAAGGCCTGAATCACGCTTGATTAGCTTTTTTCCATTTTACCAGTAAACAATTTCCCGTAAGAAGGAAGTGATTTGGTCTAGTTGGGTGCAGGTGTCTAAAAGGACAGTAAATAAATCCTGTCCAGCATGCATGAAATACTTGACTGCATTCCTCAAGCAGTAAGAACGTCATTGTAGCCACAACAAACACCCGAAGTCCTTAATGCACTTGCTGCAGTGCTTGATGTGCAACCTTAATGTAAATGAAGGATTCGTAAAATGAAACGCTTCGACTTGCAGCTGACTGCAGGCGACGACTTTAAGCAACTTTATTGACGGAAACGTAATGATTTAAAAACATATGACATTGTGTGTCTCGGTTTATCCCACACATAGTTTGTCAGTGAATCAACAGAAACAAGATGAATCTTGCTGCGGAACATCATCAGCGTCTTTGATTGCTGTCTTGGATGCACTGGTGAGGTCCCACGATGCATTGCTGCCTGGCAACACTGTCATAATCTGATGGATGTCTTTAATTAGTGTCAATTCCACCACTGTAGCAGACACGTGCACCCACACATATTTTCCTTTACTTTAAAAAAGCCAGAAAAACACTATTACTGGGGCTAGATAAACTCTTACTGGTAACAGGCAGCGCCACTGTCAAAATAGAGTCAAGTGAAAGAGTTTGCAAGAAATTCATCCCTTTTTCTTTTAAGTGTTTCTGCAATTCATCCTCAAAAAAAACAAAACAAAAACAAAAAAAAACAAAAAACTCAACAAACCAAACCCAATTGGTTAGGAAGTGGAGCATTGGTTAAGGTTGCAGTAAAAAAACAAAACAAAACTGTGGGAATCGATTGTGCAAGTAGTTTTTTCCCCACAGTTTTTGCCATGTTTTGTTATATAAGGAGATTTGTTTGCAACAATTCCAAATAAGTTGGGTGCGTGACCTGAAATGCTACAAATTACAGAGTTAACCTTTGACCTGGCTGCATTAGAAAAAAAAATCATCATTGCAGAGATCTAATCTTAGACAGAGTGAAAGATGCTACCCCCCAACGAGTTTAAACAAGTTCTGTGTTAAAATTGTTTTGTGTGGTAAATCCATTTTGAGCCCAGCTGTTGCCCCCTCCCACCTGTTTACAATGGAACAAAGCATTTCAGGTGGATTATATATTGGGGTGCATATGGCAAAATGTGCTTTTGTTTTTTATTATTTAGCTTATTCATAACTGCTGTGTGTCACGTGGCCTTACCAAATCTTTAATCCTGACAGTATATTTTTGGGGAAATCCATGACAGTACCTTTAATATCTGCTTTTCACAGATCGTATTTATAGTCTTCTACTTCTTGGCCACGCCGGCTTGAAGGGTAGGAGAATAATTGTTTGACAATACTATGCCTATCTTCTCTGTCTTTTTGCGAAATCAATCTATTCACATGCATTATGCGGTATGTCCATATAGGTTATAATGGACTGGATGTGCATTTGAAAGCTCTAAAAGCATATTAAGTTTAAAAAAGAGAGAAAAATGGGAAAAAATAAAATATAGTTTTGACTTTAACAAAAAGGGAAATGTCTGTTCCAGAAAGTTCACTTGTAATTGACTACACTGAGAATTATGTAGGGAGGTAGCATAACTACTGTAGATACTTTTAATAGATACATTTAAAAAGTAAATCAACGCGCATATAGCCTCTGGGAACATTTGTGACACAGCAGATTCTTCTCAGTAACATTTTCTGCATAGTGCTTTCATAGTACATGAATGAATGAATGGACAAAGTGGAAACGTTTAAAGATGAACACGTGTGACATTTGGGTACAGAAGGTAATGACTAACATGCCATAGACGCAAGAAATAAGGAGGGCAAATTACTGATAGCGTGCACTACTCGGATTTGCCAGATTAAATATTAGGTCCATCAGCTTGGAGCTATATTTGGCAGTTTCAGGAAAACATGAAAGCCTGCCCACAGCATGAGCTAAACAACGTGCACGCATCCTGCACTCTTTACCTCCACTGTCACAGCAACCTTTGGCGTCAGCGTACATTTTGCTATTTCGAGGTTGAATCTTTTTTTTTTTTTTTACACGTTAATTTATGTTGAAGTAAAGTGAAACCTTAGCGAGGACGGAAGTAATGTCACATGCTGCGTAAGGCAGGACGTGATTCCTGCGTGATTCCTTCGCTCAAAAGCCACAAGAACCGCGGGAATAGAGGGAGGACGACCACGTATAGTTTCAAACTGTAAAGCCATAACTTTGAAGAATTTCAGCAGCAATGAAGACGCACTCGATACTGCCCGCTTCCAACATTAGCCCGAGGTGAATATGAATGAAGAATGACCAATGGTAAGTAATAAAGCATGCCACTTAGGTACACGCAAATGGCCTACGATGGTGACGCACTGAATTAAACTCACTCAAAACCATTAAATCGGTGACAAGTTAGCGCTGATATCAGGTCAGTGTTAATGCATGAATGAAAATGCAAACATGCAAAGCCAGTACCAGGTAAAGCAGCGTAGTCTAGCGTATTCGAAACTTACCGGGAGCTGACTACACGCGCATCCGTCTCACTGCCTTCTCCGACGAGCGACTGGCGCATTTACTGTTTAGAGACTTCAGAGTTTTCCACATAGGGGAATTCCGTGCTAATAACTTCCCATGTGCCAGTAATAAGGAAACTGAAATAGAAATAGGATTTACGGGAATTAGCTCATGGTTTACAGGAATTGGTAGATTAATGAAAGACTTCTTGAAATCCCACTCAAGTTTAAGTTCAGTAAGATACCAAATCATGCATTCGTATAAACACGCGCAAACATATACATATGTTAATAAACTCCATACAGAAAGAACACATTGACTGCGCTAGAACCCAAGTCAAAAACAAGATTTCAGTTAGAGTACAGGTGACTAAAAAAGTAAAGTGATCCTACTGAATGATCTAGAGTGTGGAGTTCAGTACTTGACTAGTACCTGCTCATTTTAATTGTTTGGTTAGTTAAAAGTGTGTCAATTTCTAACTTCTTAATAGTATGTGGAGCAGTTTAACTGCTTGCTTTGCATTGTATTAAATAGCATTAACATGATTTGTTTTCTTTAAAAAAAAAAGTACATAGACATGTATAGTCAAGTAAAATGTGCAAACTCCTCTCTGAAATCAAGGGAAGTTTAAAGTAGTGTTGAATGAAAACTTTTGAGTACAGTCACAGTAACTCAGAATTGCGCTTGCATCAATGTACTATCAATATTTCAGTTCGAGGAAAAACTTCTGTGAACCTACTGGAATTACCAGGAGCTTTGCTTTCGTGACTTGTAAAATGTAGTTGGAGCATCGTCAAAGTCTCTGACTAAATGGGAAATAAAGAAACTTTTTGTGTCCACTCATGGCTGCTTCTAAAGGTACTTTGTCATAGTTATTCCAGTCAAGGAGATAAGATTTGGAGCATAGTTGTGGAGGTGCCCCTCCCTATTAATCGAGGGATACAAAGTCTAAGTCTATAATGTCAGTGTGGCTCTTCTGAAAAACTATTGGTGTGTCACCATTCACAGGACCTTTGAGGAACTGCATTGAAAAGATGCAAAAAGATGAAAAATGTCTCAAAGGTTTTTAAAGTCCTGCATTTCAACAGTAAAAATAAATTACCTGTAAAATACAGAAAATTCATGATTTGTTACTACTTGAAAGGATCATTTCAAGAGAATGATCTACAATCCTGAACAGGTGAACTAAAACACAAGGGCAATAGTAGAAGACGTGCAGAAATCTTTACAATTTGCTAAAGCATGTGTTCACGTGTGAGAGAATGCTAGTGCTATTTCCTTTCTACTTCTACGGCTCACCTCTGAGGAGAGGTGAAACTGAAGCTAAAATCCCAGCGCTACACTTGGAGCAAAGCCTCATCTGAGTTGTGAAGCACGGTGGAGGGACCATCATGTTTTAGGTTTGCTTTTCTACTTCAGGGTCTTGGTGGCTTGTAACTCCCTGAAGAGATCTCAAAATAGTACAAAGAAATTTTACAGGTGGAAATATCGACAAAGTTCTATGACCAGAAGCATAGGAATGTTATAATTAAATAGATCAAATTTTAGAAATATTTCATTCAGTAATGCTGGTAATTCAACAGGTTCACAAATCTTTACTTGCAACTCTGTGTAGTAGGTTCATGTGTAACATTATGACAATTATTTGATCGTTGCTTTTGCTTTTTTTGCAGTGTTTGGCTGTGGTTTAAAAATGTTAGGTGCATTAGTATGAACTGAAAAATGTATATAGTATTTTCTTTGTCTATCATGCAACCAGAGCTGTAAGCAGAATAAGAATGATCTCCGCTTTGGAGACACTAAATCGTGGTGCCTGGGAACCAAATTGTCCTAAATGTAATTTATTGTCAAGTGTGACGGAGGTTCCTCATTTGCTGTTAAAATGTCAAGACTGAATGAACATTTCAGCATTTCATTCATTGCTGGAAGGGTTGGCCACAAATTTCGGAACTGAACTGAACTCTGTCCGAAAACAACAGAAACCTGTTTTGAAGAAATACTTAATCCATGAGAAAACTTCTGCCACCGAGTGTCAGTGTTACAAACTCCTCAAGGCTTCATTTAAGACTGTCATTTTAGCTCATTACGTTTAATGTGACACTTTGGTAAATATACTTAAATCTGGAGAGATTAAGATTTGCTCATAAAACACTAACAGGCGGGACATGTTTTACGAAATTCAGCGAAAGATTCCATCCGTGACACACACAAATCTAATTCGACTATAAAAGAACTCGTTAACTTTTTAATCATTAATCCTAACAGTAGTAATCGCTCTTCTGTGATCAAAGGGACATTGTCATGCACCCACATATACTTGATTAGAAACCCTATTGCTACACATGTAGTGCAACGTATCTTCAACCTCATTTGGAAAAAAAAAAATGTAACTCTTCTGTCTCCTACACGTAGTCGAGATATATCGGGTTAAGTAATCAGCAGCATGCATTGTTTTTCTTGTGCATAACTCACGATGTGCAGTCTTTCCAGATTTGAAAGTCACCTGTGCATTTCACAGAGGAGGGCACAGCTGGTTGTTTAAAATGCTTTTTATGCAAATATGTTTTCGATTTTTTGGCTGACCGCTATGTTTCTGTCTCACTCTTTCTCTCCCTGTATCCCCCACACTCTGACCCTAAACCTTAAGCCTCTTTTTTGCATCAGTTTCCTTGTTCTCCTTCTTCTACCTCTCTCTCTGTCCTGTGGTAGTGTACAACTTGATAACATCAGAAGTGATTATATCACCATCATTCAAACGGAACTGCAGAGGACAGTAAGTAAGACACTGATTCTATTTTTATGCCAAGTTTGTTTTAGATAACTATTTGAACTTACCATGTAGACACGCTGCTTAACCCCAAACATTGTGTGCTCAGTTGTGACTCTGTATGTATACAGATATATATCAGCTGGGCTAAAGGTCTTTGTTGTAATCTAAGAAAAAAGCATTAAATCTCAGTTACAGCTCAAAGGCTAATTCCCCTCTAATACAGATGGATTGATGTATCCCAGGATTTCAGTATAGATCATATTAACTGTACAAAAATCATATAGGTGTATATATGACATATGATCACCAAGGACGAGATGGAAAAAGTGTAATAGGAAGCAGCCAGGTTACAGCAAAAAATTTAGACACTGGTGGTGGGAATGGTGCAAAAGGAGCTGCAACCTAATATTTGGCATCAGATGTTGGACTTTCACCTAATCCTTTTTAAGTACTGGCAAGAAATATCTGGAGGCAGCTGTACAGGGAGAAAGAAACTAAGGCAAAACAAGGAAAAGAAGCTGGTTTGCGTGTTTGGCATGAAACATGAAGTTAGAAAGAGTCACTCACATGCTATTTTAAGGTCAGCTGTGCAATTAAAAATACACTTTTAAGCCAGCTCACACTTCCTGTCAGTTTATAAATCTAACAAGTGGTCTCTGGAAACTTCTTTTCATACAGTGCAAGGTTACTACAGATATGCACTGTAAATAACTGCCATTTACTGTAACTACCTACTATTTACAGTTATTAGAAATTTAAACAGTATTCTGTGTCCCACTCATTTATTGACACATGTGTCTATATATATATATGTATATATATATATATATATATATATATATACTATATTAGTATATATATATATATATATATATATGAATTCACCCTATGTATATATATATGATATGTATATTGTATATTATATATGTATATGTATAGTATATATATATATATATATGTATATATTATATATACTATATATATATATATTAGTATATATGTATATTATATATATATATAATATATAATATATACTAGTATATATATATATATAGTGTATATATATATAATATCGTCTATCCTTATCCTATTATGTAATATGTATTATATATATATTGATATACTTATATATATATATATTTATATATATAAATGTATATAGTATATATATTAAATATATATCGAATATCATATACACCAGGCCTCTGGTAGAAGACCCGAGCTTTGAAGGATAAACCCCCCCAGGGGCGTGCTGCGGCTGATTTTTATATATATATATATATATACTATATATATATATATATATATATTTAAATATATATATATATATATAACATATAAACATATATATTGTTATATATATATACATATATATATATATAACTACAGTCGCCTCTCTGTTACAATAATAGAAAACCCCAACAATCAGACACCCCTTGAAAGCAAGCACTTGGTGACAGTGGGAAGTAAAACAATTCCTTTTAACAGAAAGAAACCTCAGTATTTACAATTAAGCAAAGTTTGGGGGGGTTGCCTTTAGTTGTTGTAAGGTTTTGATCGGAAGAAATATTGCTCAACATCAAAATTTTTCTCTTCTATCTATGGACACCACCAAAAATATTAAAAGCAATATGTCCTTCCAACATTCTGAAAAATAACAAAAAACACTAGTTGCTTTTTGAATGTTTGAACAATCTTTAGTGGTATGACTAACATTGACTACTTTATGTTTTGTTCATTCAAGACAGAAGAAATCACAAGCTTGCTGCAAAACTCAGACTGTTCAGTATTCTCACACAAGCTACGCAACTGCACACCAGGCAACGCAGTGAGTCATAATTATTCTGTATCTATCAGATAAAATGCATAATGATGATACATTTAGAAGGTAGCCCTTTTTAACATGCACCTGTTCACCACTGCTCTACACAGTCAGGCATTGCATTACCATAATCATAATCGTAGCTGGACCCAGGTGTTTACCTATGCAGCTTAATAATCATTTCAGATTTTGTAGTCGCTGATCGTACTGCATAGAGTTCATTGTTAAGTTTAAAAGGTCTCACCTCTCTTCTGCAGACGTCTGTGCGTACCTTACATAACCTAGCCTGCAAAATGCGGAGTTTACCGTTTCTCCAGATGACTCTACAACTGATCACGTCCGTCGAAATTTCGATGAGTTGCCATTGTCGTGAGAAATCAGTAAGTCTTGACTTTTTACACATTATCTGATGTTAAGAAATTTACCCCAAGCCTAACCCAGCCACACTATTAAAACCACCTGCATGATATTTTGAAGGTCGCCCTCATCTCGCCTCATGTTACAGCTCTTACCATTCAGTATGTGCACCTGTCCTCTGAGGGTGTCTGGCACTGAGGTGCTCTGGGTTGCAAAGTAGGTCCTCTGTGAATCAAGTTTATTCTGTACATGAATGCTCAGTTGGATTGGCCTTAGATAGTCAACACCTTGGACTATTTGGCCCATTTTTCAAACTCTTTCTGGTAGGGAAGATTACTGCTATGATTTTTGTTTCTATTGCAGTCATATTGCAGTGCTTTGCACTCTATGAGTTATTCACTTCATCTGACATCAGCCTAAATGTTGTAGCTGATTGGTGGAAACATGCAGTTTAAGTTCATGTTTGTACTTTAAACCTTGGAAGTGACCAGCTTAGGAAAGTATTTCTTTCAGTTTCTCTGACTGAGATGCAACATTTAACATTGACAACTGACGGAATGGAATGTTGGCTGGCTGAAGCGTTTTATCTTGCCAGACAGTGGATGACTCACTGACAGGTGATGAAGCTGCCCGGCTTTAAGAGTTAATTCAAACAGAAGACTGTTTGTTTCTTAAACTACTTTACCTGGTAACAGGGTATAAGAGTAGGAGAGACTCGAAAGAGGCAGGAACTGCAGATTGGTCTCTCATTGGTTATGCTTGTGGTAATCGCTCCTCACCTTACTGAGGGAGATAATTCAAAGAATGCTATAGAAGTTTTTTACACAAACTATCATGGGAAAAAACAGCCCAAGTAGTTCTAGATCAGTGACGCACCGTGTTGTTCACCCAAATTAAATTTTAAGAGTTGGATCAGAATCAGATTATATGATTCAGATTCATTGCTGAAGTCTGAGTCACACAGCAGAGCAAACCGCGGACTCGCAGAGTGCACCTAGTCTGACCAGACAAGCTCATGCTTAAACATAGTGGCTCACATTGTGACATATTTGATTTGATTTATTTTAAACAAACTTGCATTGTGCAAAGATCAGCCACTTTTCACTCAGTTCTTCATGATGCAGAAGCAGGGAAACGGGCACACACACAGCAGCTCTTGTGGAGTGTTCCCAGCATGCAGTGGTTATATACCTCACAAAATGTGGAAACATTGGGTCCTGGCATTTAAGCCGGTGTTACTTAATACTTGCCTAAACAGTTTAACATGGCAACAATAATACAGGAATACCACAGTAAATCTTCGAGATGTTGACTTGGGCTCCAAATCCCTTGGATGTGAATCCAACTGAGAATCGTTTTTCCAAATGAGTGAGCCTCACATTTCAGGACTATAAGGACCTGATGTTATCATCTTGATGTCTGATACTATGAAACGCCTTCAAAGGATTTGTGAAATCATCTCCGTGATAGAGCTGCCTTAGAAGTGAGGGAGACCTATGTAGGTGTTTGTAATGTTGTGACTGATGTGCTTTGAGTAAACCTCACATACATACTGTGGCATTGTATGGTGATTGTAATCTACGCTTCAGTTTTCTGTGCAAGGAGTTAAGTTGGTGTGTTTCAGTTCACAATAAGGGATAAATAGTCATCAATAACGTGCAGGCTACGTTGCTGTGACAGTACATATTTGCTAAGAATGCCTTCATAATTTATCATTGTAATGCTAATTCCTTACCTTTATCCACTTGACTCAACAATAATTAGCATGTGTCTGTGTTTTACTGACTAGATCAAAATGCCCACTGAGAGTTTAAAGAGGAGAAGGGGAGCAACAAGACGAAGGAGGAACGAGGGGACGAAAAACAGAAAGCAGACTAAAAAACTGTGCAAAGCCAGGGCAATTCTTTCCGCCATGACTGAATGCTACCAGATGCTAAACTCTCTATAAATGGATACCTGAATCCAAACTCAATCACAGCATGAAGCTCAAAACTTGCATGCGCTGTCAGTTCCTGTGCAGTATGCATTGCTTCGGTGGATTATGCGAGGAGGAGCTTCCACTTCATTTAAGCTTTCCTGTCAAGTACCAGTATATTTCTGTAGCAGCTGTTTCAGGTGTTGTATGACTACTGACTCTTCAGATAAGTTTCCCAGCCACACAGAAGCAAAATATTCAGTCAAGCGGAAATGAAATTCCTAAGTCTTCCTAATATCCTGATTTCCCACACACTAAGGACCAGCTGCATATACAACCTTTTATGCAGCATCATGTGGACTACAAACAGTTTAAGGTGCATGTTTTTTTTTATTATCACAGCAAAGCGTTTTAATAGCTGAAGTTGTGTTTAGCTATAAAAAGTGGATATGATTAACTTTAAAGGTGCTTAAACTGAACTTTGTTTTTCCAAGCACTTGCTACGACATTAACTTGCACTTAGTAGTGGCTGCTGAAGCATGACTAGGAAATATTAAGGTGCTCAGATATAGTTTTGCTTTCACTTTGGATTGGAATAACTAGCCCTGGCAGATCTTTTTTTATCTTGGTTATCTAAAGCTCCTCAATTTTTGTTTTTAATTTTCCTGTCCGGGGAGTTGTTTTAGGCTGTGTGTCAAGGTACGGTCTGAGATGACACTGTGTTGATTACTCATTGACAATGATTTATATATTAAAAGCATGCTTTGCCACAGTTATTTAAGCTCAGGTCACAGACCTTTTTTTTCCTATCCTGGGATATAGCTACAGTACGAGCTTTTACTGTCACAATCAGTTGGTGCTCTGATTAATGTTATCTACCTAAAAACTTTTTTCCCTTTTTACACAATTATAGAAAATATAAGCATGCAACCTTTGCTACATTTTGCAGCTATTTTCAGCACAGCAGCTATTTGTTTCCCGTCATGTAGCATACATTATGTACTACATAACATTATGTTGTTATGTAGCTAACTTCTGTCTTTAAACTGTATATTTAAGCTGATGACTAACATTGTATATAACATGGCATACTATTCAAAAAATATATTTATATCCCAAACAAAGATAAGGTGTGTGTTACTTATTAGTCAGACTCACAATTACAGCTGTCTTCAAAGAGGTTTATTGATGGTGGATGTACACGGCATTTGGTGCACAATCATATCCAGTCTAACAGCTGACGTTATCATTACAGGAAAACGCAGCCCTCCAGTAGGCTTAAACCTTTCTCGTGACGTAACGTGAATATAGTTTGTTACCGGTAATAAATGCCCTACTTAGATAATTAATCATGCACCTCAAGGAGAGATTTGTCCCCGCTCTTCCAAGTCTCACCATAAAATAACCTATGTGGGGGTCATCAAGCAAAGGTCGACAGCAAAATTACTTTAGTGTCACCGTATCGTTGATTCTAAATACCTTAATGCACTGAACACTGACTCAGTAGAAACACTGCTGAGAAAGGAAAAAAAAAAAAAGCAATTTCAACACACTGAGGTGTGTTTTGGTTTCACACAATTCCAAATGAAACCTATTTTAATTCTGTAGAACATAAAAGAACAAACAAAAACCATACAATCACTGTTCAGTCAGTAAAAATGAAAAGGAATAAGAAAATAAATAAATGTATAAACCTAGTGGGAATAAAGGGAATGAGTAAATGCTACATTTGGGTATAATGTATATGGGATAACAGGTTTTTCCTGTTAAGTGACCTTAAAGGGAGCACTGACCTGTAACAACTCAACCTTTTTTGGATTGGTTCCTAAGAAAACAGGGTGATAAGATAAAAATTTGAAGCTATTTTCTTTAAAAAAAAAAAAAAAAAAATCACACTGCTTTCTTCAGTAGTCGTTATTATTGCACATCAATGTGGAGACAGGTGGGGTTGAGGAATGCACTTCAAATCAAGGGCTGAAGAGCGATAATGATGCAGGGCAGTTAATCTCACCTCTAATCAGCCACCCAACATGTTTCCTTTCTTTTTTTCCAAACCCACTTTTAATTCATCTTTCCTCTACTCCCTTCTAAAGATGCATAATATTTAATAGCTTCCTTCCAATGACCAACCAACTCTCCTTTGCTGGAAATATTTATTTCTCACAAATTCTTAAACCCTCTATGACCTGTAGTTTCATGGCAGTAATGCTCATTTTATAAGTGCATGGAAACAGCAGCAATGCTGTGAGCAAATGAAGCAGTGAAAGAGAAGCTACTTACGGGATGTGCTTGTAAAAGCCACATCATGATTTAAACAGATTAATCTGTGTACCAAATCTGTTCGGCACAGAGATCAACCGGTCACTAGTCAATGCAAAACACAGTTGCTAAGTGCACTCCTTATTGTAAGTTATGCAATGAAATTTGGATAATATTCAGTGTGACTGCACACACCATCTTTACTGCCAGGAAATAAGATCAGTGTGGGAAAATAAAGATGGAATTAATTACTCTTTCACCTTTCCCTCAATTCTTATTACCTAAATCCTAACCCTGCTTTCGTTTTCTTCTGACTGCTATCAAATACACATCCTCCTGACCCCACACTCGCAGCAGAATTTGGCAGATTCAACAGGGTACTTTGTCCCACAAGCGTGACAAAACTTGCTCTTCATTCCGCCGTTCCCAACATCGTTCGCGCCATCTATATCATTCCTGAGAAAACAGAAAAGACAGCAGCAACTTTAGAATTTGTGCAGACAAAGTTGCGACTAGTGAAACGTCAGGGCAAAGATCTATTTGGATTTTACACGTCTTTATACGAATGTCAATGCCACTTAAGCCGATGCCAAGTAAGCTGGATTATCCCATATTTCCCCTCAGCTTGATTAAATGGGAAATTGTTTTGCTCCAAAGCAATAACGATAATCAAAGCAACCAGAAGCTAGAGACGTATGGGTGGAAAGGTTGATATAATTGTGCATGCAAGTTTCTTTTATTTAAATGGATGTGCAGGTAAGACTCATCCCTAATTTTTTTTTTTTTTTAAAAACTTTCTTAAAGTAAAATTGAAATTTGCACATTCTTAGTCAAATTAGAGGTAGTATATGTAATACTTCACCAAGCCACCAGGGGTCAGGAGAGGTCACCAATTGATTTTCTCCACTCTTTCTGTGGAGGTTATGACTTAAGACGTTTATTCACCTAGATATGTAGGAGTCTACTTTCTTCTTGTTGAGTCCAGTCTGAGCGTTCCTCACAGATCCATAGCCAGAACTTGCTACTCGGGATTTACTTCCCACACTGACAGAGATATCAGAGAAAAACAAAAAGAAAACCAGGACAAGGATGTTTCAAAGTTATTCATTGAAATAAAGGCTCTCTGTCGAGACACCGCGTAGACATAATGTCTTGGATACTAAGAATAAAAGTGAGAAAGCGAAATGAAACTGTTGTTTTTTGGCAGCCTTGCTCTATTCTCGGTTATGACGTTGCATTTTGTTTTGACTCACATTGTTCAAAATGACACTTCAATCAAAATAAATCCGGGCTGTAAAAACATGTACAAAGATTGACTGTTCCAACAGATATTTGAATAGACACAGCTGAATGCACAATAAAAGGTAAAAAAAACAGTACCCACTTGACATCAGTAAATAAAAACCTGTCTGGACTTGCCCACAGTATTTAAAACACATCTGCGTATGTGTACTAACCCTGACGGTGGGCTTGTGAGCCCGG
This sequence comes from Haplochromis burtoni, assembly GCF_018398535.1. Lineage (NCBI taxonomy): Eukaryota > Metazoa > Chordata > Actinopteri > Cichliformes > Cichlidae > Haplochromis > Haplochromis burtoni. The sequence continues at coordinate 7,041,305 of NW_024582362.1, forward strand.
AGGGATTATTCTTCACTGAACCTGTTGAGGAGGCCTTACTAGATGGGATTCCTTAAGTGAGAGAGAGGGTGACACAAATGAGGACAATGCACATATTAGTTTTGTTTGATGCAATGAAGTCAGTCACAAATTCACAATATGGGGGGGGGTGATGAGGAGTATAGCACTGTGTCTCGTACCAGTGGGCTGTCCAAGGCCTGATCTTTGGGGTAAACGAGAGGAAGCTGAAGGGATGGTTGACACAACGGGGGTGTTGGCCTTCTTTGCAGCAGCAGGAGGCTTGTACTGAAGACAGAGAGAAGGCAATAAAAATAACTACTTGGTACAAAAGATCAGCTATGGATATCATGGCTGAAAAGTCATTAACATATCATATCATATCACTATACGACCACATAAGCAGAACGGCTTGTGGTTGTAGTGTTTGTGATATGCACATTGTGTCAATGCTTGGCTCTAAAACGGGTTTTAAAACTGCTATCTGGAAGAAAATCTCAAAGCTATAAAATGGGGAGAAAAAGAACTGCAACACATAACAAATCTAAAAACACGACACAGCAGGGAGGCTCAGTGACATAACGATTAACGACTGAAGGCTTTTTATTACAATGGGGAATCAGAGCTCTTAACCAGAAGGGTTTAAACCCTGCTGTTTTTATTGGCTACCAAATTAACTCCCTAGCTATGCACCATAGCTGTTGCTAAGTAACTTGTAATTCTACATCTGCTGCAGAGTGGGAGTCCCACCATGGTAATAAAAGACAATGATTTAAAAGGAAAACTTCTTAATTATCAGCAATTAGCCATAACACAGAAGTGCCACACATATCGATCATCAGTATAGGTTTTGTAAACCTACCTATGAGCATTTTTTAACATTTTATGTTTAAAAAACTAACAACAAACTATTTTCTGTTTAGATCCATGCTCAATCATCCAGGTAAGGAAATCCCAAAAGACTGAAGAAGTCACTTGAATGAGTGATGAAATGTTTCTCCCACTTAAAATGCTATGTCCAGATGAACAGAATCAACTTTTTGGGAACTATTGTCTGTTTAATTTCAAATGCAGTCCCCTCTCCTATCCGTGCGTGCGTGCGTGCGTGTACCTGTGTGCGACCTGGAGGCTTTTTGGCATCTCCTGACTTGCTTTTGTTGGGCATTCGGGCGGCCTGCTCCTGGCAGAATTTGATGTGTCTGTCAGCTGCACTCTCGTTGAACCTCCGCTGACAGTAAGGACACTGGATATAGTCTAAAGGGAGACAAGGTAGTGGGAAAATATACATGTAGCTTTTGTAATTGAATCCTGTATACAGAAATACTACTATCTGATGAAGTGGTGACTTGAACTTTTCATTTGCAGCTGTCACCACAATTAGAGCTCGACTTGTATAGGATTTATACGAGCAGTAATCGTGCTGATATTTAGTCATTTAAAATTATTTCTTTCCTTTTAGTGACACAAAACATTCTGAACATTTCTACATTAATGTTGTTATTCATGAGTCCTTACTACAATGACAGTATACTTTAAAAAGTAATATTGTTTGATGGTTGCAACAAGTTTTAGATTACTCATTTGGACTCTGCCCATGGTAATCCAACAGTGGAGTTGCAGCGTGCCCTCTGGTGGACAAACCATACATCCTCAGCACTCATCAACGCTTCAGTCATTGAAGGGTGTTTCTGTATTGCCTTCACGTTTTAAATTTTTACTTACACAATGTTATAAATGCAGATACCGACATGTCAGTCAGCCTCTACATTACATTTCAGCATTTAGTAATAACTGTCTGCAGTGTCAAGTCCATTTTGCTAAAAATTTCATTGCAGCGACTCAACATGGTACTCAGTAGTTTCTATGGTCACCATGTGCTTGCATACAATGTTGGGGAATGCTCCTAATGAGATGACAGCTGGTGTCCTGAGGGATCTCCTCCCAGATCTGGACAATGGGAGAGCCCCCGGACAGTGTTCGGTCCTCCAGCAACTGCCTCCATACTCTCGCTATGTGAGGCTGGATATTATCATGCACCAGGAGGAACCCAGGGCCCACAGCACCAGTGTAGGATCTGACAGTAGGCCCAAAGATTTCATCCTGATACCTAACTGCCAGTTGAGCGCCACAGTGCCTTGCAGTGAGCACAGGGCCTACTAAAGGGGCCACAGGCCACCCTCATAGAATAACCGTTAGTCTCCTGGAATCTCCACTCTTCAGGCTGTGCTGGGAGCCACAGCCAACTTTCAAGGAATGACGTGTGGACGACCTGTGCAGGGTCCAGGTAATCACCTCATGAAATTGATTAAAAAGTGCTAATTTTTTCGAGCAGTGTATGAGACTTTTTCACAATTCTTTTATTAAGATACAAAATCTTTTTTTTTATAGTTTTTCCATTTGCTTCTAGATAACTAGATGTTACCTGGGTCATAAGTAGGAGGAGGAGGTGGGGGTAATGGTCCTCCATCTTTTATGACCTGACCGATGGTCTTTGCAGCCCGGATGGTGGCGATGAAGTCCTCGTGTTTCTTGCGCCAATTTGACGGCTTCTTCGGGGGTTCTGCCTGACACGACAACAACATGAGAAAAGAGATTCTCTGTTACAGCTGTTTGCTGCTATAGTTTGACAATCTAATATTAAGAAAATACGATTAAGCTACTCTCTTACCGAATGTTTTAACTCAACAGGTTTCACAGCGAATATGTAAAGATTGCATACGCTTATCTAAGCTTGCACTTCCCACTCTTACCCTAAAAAACCCCCAACAACTATGTTTCCATAACAAAAGTACAAGTCTTATCTAAAGTTGATGATTAGCGACAGAAATAGTTCAGTGAGTTCAGTTGTCTAAAGTGGATCTGAGGCAACACGACAGCCTCTGTGACTTTCTATTTCTCCTGTGTAGTTAAAGCATTCAGACACGTTTGTCTGACAAACACAGGTTACTTGGAGAGAGCTAAAACTACACTTTATTATATTTTCCTCTTTCCTAAACTGCTGCCAAAGAAAAACTAAACAAAACAGAATTTGTCGCATAACTAGACGTTTGTCCTGTTCATATCACAAAGCTGAAAATTCCAGTGGGAGCACAGAGTGAGTACGCAGGAGTTAGTTGAAGCCAAGACCAACTGAACAACAGCCAGGCAACAGACTGGGCAAGATTACTTCACTGACTGATACTCATGAGACAGTTTCTCACAGAGAAGAAATAAATGAAACAAATACAGTTTTTAGTTGTTAAAGAGTAATCTGAAGGTTCAAAGCAACCGCAGCAGCTGAACTAGAAAATATAGCATTAAGGCTGTCACGTTAAATGAAAGAGAAAAGAACACTGGATACAGAAGGATGCCAGTTAAAGACAAGAGGTATGAAAGGATTTTTTAAATTAATATCACCAACATGACTTGGCACACCCACAGACTATTCAAGCCAATACTTCAAGGCAAACAAAGTTTTTGTGTAGCCAGAAAAACAGTGAGGGAAAGCCTCGCGGGCTTCAACAGATTATCTGTGCCGCTAAAAATTATATCTATGGAAAGGAGGGACAATTGAACAAAAAAAAAAAAAAAAAAAAAAGATAAAAGCAACTTACTCTTTCAGTAGCAGATGAACTTTGTGACTGAAATACAATTGAAAGTTGTTTACATTGTAAAAATAAACTGTCGACATAATACACTGAATGTGCTGCATGGAAATGAAAATTCATAGGCGCCACTCAACACCATAAGCGCCAAAATGCTGTGTACATTTCAAAGGCTGATTCTTTTCTGGGTCCTCCCTGGAAAGCCTTCATGTGACCCAGATTATACAAGGTTTATCTGGATAACTTGTTTGCAGAGTAATATAGAGTTTTCGGATAATTAAGGAATATGAACAGCATTGTTTCCTTTAGGTGTTGTATTATTGGATACAACGCTGAATAAATAACCTCAGATTAAAAACAGGTCATTTTTTAATAATAAAAGCTGGACGTATTTATGAATGAATAGATTACCTAAAAAAAAAATGAACAACAGCGTTTTAAGCAGCATGTGAGATCCAGCTAGTTTTCTGACTTTAGGCAATTTTTTTTCAATCCTGTCAATAGTCAAAATGAACCACTGCTGACAATTTATGTGGATTTCCATCGCTCTGCTTAGGTGAAGGCTTACCTTTGGTTTGATGGGTTTCAGTACGGGGATGTCTGTTCCCTCAGCTCTTTGTCTGCTGGAGTCAAAAACCTTCCTCTTTTTAGTTGCTGATTTTTGGCAGATTTTTGAGTGCTTCTCCTGTTGAAGGAGGACAATGTGCACAAAACATGACAAAACATTTTTATTTGTTTTTAACACCACTGGCATCACTTAAGATTTGTATCTGTCTTTTACTATAATTTAAGTTTTCAACTATGTTTTCCTAAATGAATTTCTTGAAAGAGGAGGAAACTTTCTTTCAAACATTTCAAGCTCAAATTTAAATGAGTAACATTAACAACACCAGTAACCTCCTCAAAGTTGCAGCCAACTCTCTGAAGCACACTAATGTCTTCCTGATGGAGACCCAAACATATATTGCTATACATATCTAGAATAATACACCATGCTTTAATGCAGCCATTATCTACTAATGAGGCAAAGTGCTTGCATAAGAGCACATATTTGGTTGTTTACCAGAAGATTCTCTTCAAATTAAACACCAAAAACTTTTATAGCTTTGATGTATTAACTCTGTAGTATGTTTTAGTCATTTCAACACAATAAGCAAAGGAACAGAGGATTTTGGGGGAGTAAAAATCAACTCATATACACTCATTAGCGACTCTGTTAGGTACACATTAGTACCAGGTTGAACCCACTCTGCTGGAAGCATAATAACATGCCATGTTATAATCAGAATATCAGAACATGTCATGTTATCAGTAGATGGGTACACTGTGGTAATAAAGATCAGGAACAACACTCAGGTAGACGGCTGTATCAAAACTATGCTATCCTCCACACCATTACCAGCAACCTGAACTGCTGACACAAGGCAGGATTGATCCATGCTTTCATGCTGTTTACATCAAATTATGAACCTGCCATCCAAACAATGCATCAAAAACTCGTGAGACCAGGCAACACTTTTTTGCAAATTGTAGCCTTAGTTTCCTGTTCTCAGTTGATAAGTGTGGCACCTGGTGTGGTCTTCTGCTGTTGCAGCCCATATCTGAATGTGCTTGTGCTCTGAACACAGAAGAGCATTCAGAGATGCTCTTCTGTGTGCCTTTGTTGTAACAAGCAGCTATTTTAGTTACTGATGCCTTCCTATCCGGTTGAAGCAGCTGGGCCTTTCCCCTTTGATATCTGACATCAACGAGGCATTTTGACCCAGATAACTGCCACTCTGTGAATATTTTCTTTTTTTCTGTCGATTCTCTGTAAGCCCAAGAGATGGTTATATGAGAAAATCCCAGTAGATCAGCAGTTTCCGAAATACACAGATGTGTCTATCTGTCACCCATAACCATGACTCAAAACCACAGTCTTTTCGCCTATGATGATGATAATAATAATAATAATAATAATAATAATAATAATAATAATAGATTGCATTTATATAGCGCTATGACACCACCCTTACCTGCATGTGCTGCAGACAGTGCTGAGAGTACTGTATTGCTGAACATGTGTGAAGCCATCCTTTCTAAACAATCTCCATTCACTGATTTAGTCAATCAAGTGAAAGAAAATGCTTCACATGATACAGTCCAGTTGATACTTGTGCTACAATTCATCTATATACAAAAAATGGCCCACTATGAAATTAATTAAAGAATTAATTAATGACCAATATTTCCAACTCCGCTTTATGGGAGAACAGTACTACTAGAGACGTTTCTTAGTGAAATTTTTAAATCAGAGTCTTGAATATCACAAATTTGTTCAAACAAAAAGCATTTCTGCTTTGATAAAACTTTCAACTCCCCTACAGAGCTCTTCACAGGACCCTGCTAGCTATCTGGATCATAGCCAGGGACACATTATTATTGAACAAACAGCTGATACCCTGTCAGCTGAGAATTAATGTGGTAAATACTGTCAGCCAGGCGGGTTAATCACAGTGCGTGATCAACACACACACAAACACACACTTAAAGTGTCTGCGATTAAAATATTGTCCTCTTAGAACAGTGTTACACATTGTTTTGTTTTGTTTGTTTGTATTAAGAAATGTCAGAAATGAGCAAGAGGTGGTTTGTTTTTTTACCAGGACTTTGGGGAAGAAAGATCTTTTACAGATATTACACTGAATCCGATCGTCAACCAGAGAAGCTTCGCCATCTGCAAGAATAACAGAACAAATTCGGTGAAGGTTTAAAGGTCAAAAATGGGCCATAACGGGACTAAACAAACGTAGGAAGAAAAATAATGACCCAGTTAACATTTGATACAAGGTAAATACTTTCGCGGTCATAAATTGTGTTCTTCTGCCACAGTAAAGGCAACAATGTTTTATTGTTGCCTTTACTGCTCAATCTACACGGATACTTCAAATTTACTGAAAATGGCTGGAGGAAAATAGTCAGATTTAGCTAAGTTTAACGTACAGAGTCAAACACTTCGAAGTATTACTGTACACATAGAAACGTATTTAATATTAAAGGTAAGCAGTCTCCGAAGATTCATTGATATACACGCTTTAAACCATTCATTTAAAAAGTGTTATTTGTTAGGAGTTTGCTGGTTAGCCGGATAGCTCCTCTAGCTAGGAATCGCACCCATTCAGAGAGGAGGAGCAGCTAGCTTCATCTTTGGCCCTGACGTTACCTAGCATTACTTGGGCTAAAACCCAAACAAAAAGGAGGTCGCTATACAAAACTGTTCATCTAAAGGAGCCGCGAACCCCAAAGCGTCCCCTTGGCAGATAAAAACGAAATGCTGAAATCCCAAATTTGCCATAAAAGGCTGAAGTAAACACACAAACAGCAATATCGCATACCTTCAAATTCTTCCATCCTTAGGTTATTCCTTATCTGGTCCTGTTGCCGTTGTTCGAAAACGGCCAGACGTAGACGGAAAATACAAGATGAAAGCCCCTCTTCATTTCCGGCTTTGCTAAAACGGGAGAAATGTTTTGTTTTTACCCATTTATCCTGTAAGGAAAATTACTTTAATTTCCATATAAATTTATTCTGCAGTGTATTGTGAATTACTGATGTCCTGTGTAGATCTACATTTTTGGTTTGTCATTTTTTTGTGTTTTGTTTGTTTCTCTGTGACTTATGTCGACACTACTGGGATGTTATTATCCTGTTCCAATTCCCAATGGCAGGTAATTATCTTGACACTACTGATCTTTGGCTACCGATAGCAACTGGGTTGTCCGACGCCGCTCGGTGAGCTAACATGCGAGTATTTCATTGGTTATTACTGCAGTGTTTCTGATGGAGTGTTCAAGTATGCACTGTTTATTTTGGACAGCAGGTGGAGCGTGGGAGGGAACCTCTGTCATGTTTCCCAGTATTACTCCTAACCATCAATTTTTGGGGGAGTTTGCGTAGCTCAGTTTTCGCTGGAAACTAGCAAATGTTGCTGTTACTGGGACGAAATCTTTTTATTTTTATTTTAGCTATAGAAATAAATAAAAAATGAAATGCTATTAGTTATTAGTGCTGTTATTGATACAAAGTTATGTTAATGAATAAACGGGCTGGTAGCTTTAACTTGCATCTCAGCTTTGTTTGGGGATGGTCATTTACAGAAACTCATTATATCAACCAAACAACAAAACTAGTGTGCTCCTTTGCTGCTTTTGTTAGCTCAAACACTTGCGCAGAACAAACACTCGGAAGTTCCTCATTTGCCATACTGACAACATGTGTCATCTGAATGGAGGGATTCATGGACAGATGCTAAGAGGGCACAGCAAACATGTGCCTTTATCACAAGAGGGACGTTGTTTCAACACTGACTCCCTTTTGTGTGATCTCTCGCACCACACACACGCCCAAGCGCGATGCCTTTTCACCATTTCAAATTATAGCAATGGGATGATAACCATTCGCTAAGTCCTAATGTATCCTAACCTTTAAATAAGGTAATGATTTTACACACACATTCACGGTTAAACAATGCACTTGGCATTAAAGTTTATGGCTCTCACTTTGTCAGATATTAATTAATGAATGTGGTGCAAGTATTCCTATTAGTAATCCTATATGTGTGTTTATTTATTTATATGTATATTTATCTATCTAATGAAATAAAGGAGTATAGGTAAAGTAGCTGGTAATGAAAAACTTTTCTGTTAAGCGTCCCTTCAAAGTAATGCGGTTTTATTCTGAAAGTAATACTCGGAAGTAGCTTTGGTGTGCTTGATTTGCTTAACGTTGGTAAATTCTCTTTCATGAGCGCATTGGGGAATACCGAAATGGCAAGATCCGAGCCGATGTGATTGACCCCTGCGAATATTCGGAAGCCATTTATTCTAAACAGGTAGCATACCTTGTTGATCATATTAAGAATAATAACTGCAGGTGCAAAGTGCGCAAAGCTCGTAAATGCATGTGTAATGTTAATATCATGCAGGCTACGTTTACTGGCACTGACCTGGCTCTGTGGGGGTCTTTGTCATCAAAGACAGACGTATGGATCTTGGTTTTAATAATGAATTTAAACATTCAGATTCTCCTGCAACCTTAAGCTCGTCTGTATTTAAAGGTTATATGTCTTCAACAAAAAAGAAAAGAAAAAAACTAGCGCTTTATTATTTAGGACGCCAATGCGCGTGACTGCATCGCTTTAGTAGGTGATAAATTGTCATTTTGGACAAATAGTCTTTGTGGAGTGACGTCACACTCGTGCAGACTCGCGATGAACTTTTAAATAAATCACTTAGCTAAGATTGCCTTAAATGTGTACGAGCTGTAGAAATAACAGTAAAACATTTGCACGCTCTTACAGGGAGGGTGTTGACAGCTGCGCGTGAATCCGTGGTTAAGGAGAAATTGTTTACCTTTGCGCTTGGCACGGTGATGTTGGAGTATAGCATGTCTGTTTGTGTGAGACCTGGCATCAGTCCCAGGTATGCCCAGGCACCTAGAATAACTCTGGCATAAGTTTCTGGGACTCGTTCATGTACTGCCTTTATCACTGCTAATATTCTGTTTGGCAGCATAACAAATCAAACAGCTGCAAAGCAGGAGTAGACTTTTTCTCCCCCCCCCCCCAAAAAAAAAACTTCATAGTGAAAGACAGAGACGGTTGGCCTGTTGTATTATTCAGCGATTTGATCATTTGTTTGGAGTCTGTGCTATATATATTGTTGTCCAGGCCAGCTGAGCTCTGCTTCCCACATGGGAGTACACACACTGTACACACACATATACACACAAACACACAGCTGAGTTGCCAATGTTCTAATTCATGGGTACAACAGTCTGACTAAATTATGTAAACTGGCAATTAATATTTCATAGAATATGAGCATAGGAAAACACATCGCAAAATGTCCTGTCACTTCTAACTTCAACTTCTAACTTCAAATAAAAACACAGCTTCAGTGGAAAAATGTCTGCACGTACAGATCTGTAATCCAATTAGATTCACTTATGTTCTATCATAAGACAGGTTCTTTATTGAAAGGTGTGGGGAGGAATTTTATATCTCATTTGGCTCTACCAGTAAAGCTGGGGACATTTACTCATGCAAGCTAAATTAACCTAGCTGTTTACATGATTTAACGTTTCAAATGATATTTCTTCTTTATTGCTAATAAACCTGGAGAGTTATACCTATGACCACAATCCAGTGCCCCGATTCTCATATTAAGTTAGAGAACAGCCGTCTTATCTCTCTTGCTTCCCCACACGTTTGGTCTGTCAGTCGTACACGGACAGCATCTGCCGGGTCTTGCCCATCTTGACACCATTTTGAGAATGACAGCTGAGTGGGAGGGTGCTCAGACGATGACAGAGGAGGTTTCCAAAAATAGCCACAGTCCACCACAACTTTCTCTAGAAATAGCCACAAATGGATGTGAAAGTGAGTCATTTTTAATATATACTTATATATAATTTAAAAATCCTGCATTTGACTTGGGGAAAATCAAACCAACCTTTTTTTGTGACTGAGTGTTGTGATGTCTTCTGAGGTTTTTTTTATTTTACTTGAAATTTTTAAAGTAGTGGCAGCAAATAAGTGCAGATATCCAGACTGATACAGCCAAAGAAATCTCATCATAGCAGATTTTAATTGAAAGAAATGTGACAACAAAGCCTGAATCTGCTCAGTGCTGAAGGACAGCCTCAGCCAGACAGATTGCTACAAAGGGCTTGAATATAAGCAGAAGGATTTAACCTAAATCTCCGGGGCAGCACAGCTCCCATCATGCTCCATGTGATATGGCAGTACTTTCCTCATTCTGCTTTAATGACCTCTTAGTGTGCTCTTTGGTTGAAGTAATGCATCAGATTGTCTGTTTATATTTCCCATCGCTCTCCTCGGCATTCCTTCTACTGAATTTGCCTCCTCTGTATCCATGGTGTCGCCCGTACCCTAGACTGAGATTAAAATAGATTAAGCAGGGATTAGGTCATAAGATAAGCGGAGGGAGGGATGTATTCAATGAGTGTCTACATAGCCTGCTGCGTTACATTCTTCTTGTCAACAAAAACTGGTGTTGCCATTGTGTAAAGTTATTTAGGAGAAGCTGCACAAACTCTGTCCATTTCAGCGATCTTTCCATAAAAGCGGTGCAGATTCCATTGTCTGTGGGTCACTGTGCACCTGTGCAACTTGAAAAGGTGTGTCAGTGTGTGCTGCTGTGTGCGGCAGGCCCTGCTATGGTGTGTCAGCGATGACGGATGTGGAGGCGACCTATGAGGACTTCATCACCTCTCGACGATCCGGCCGCAGGAATGCCATACATGATATTCCAGACGCTCCTGGAGAACCGGGCACCACTGATCTGTCGGAGAGTCTGGCACAGCTCAACATCAACAAGTCAGGTGAGCAACATGATGAAGAACGAGAACATATTTTGATGGCGACATTAATAATTCATCAGGGTAGCAACACATGGCCTCCACTCTACTTGTGTTGAGTTGAATTCTCTGGATTTTCCAACAGTGGAGAGGACAATCAAGACTTCATAGCTTAGTTCTGCAGCGTGTTTGGAAATTGTAAATAGAGCTCACAATCACAGAGCCACTAATCTTTGGCTCTCTTCCAAAGTGTGTCTTTTGTCCTGTCTCTCTCCCAGATGGCTGCCCCTCCCTTGGTCTAGTTCTACCGGAGGCTTCTTCCTGTTAAAGGGAAGTTTTTCCTTCCCACTGTCACCAAGTGCTTCCTCATAGGGGGGGGGGACGACATTTGATTGTTGGTGTTTTGTCTCCATTATTGTGGGGTCTTTACTGTACAAAATAAAATGTCTTAGGATGATTGTTGTTCTGATTTCACACTATATAAATAAAATTTAATTGAAGTTCTTCAGTTACATTTTACATATATGTCTTCTTTGGTGACTTAGTAGCTGCATCGCTGACTTCCCCCGTAGTTAAATGTGCATGAAACCGACTGTCCCACTGTCCTCTTTCTTCACTGTTTTCCAGGTGATGAGGGAGAAGATGCTGAGAAAAGCCAGAACTCTCCATCTAAAGAAGAGCAGACTCAAGCTGAGGGAAGCTAAGTGCCACCGGACATTTATGGACTCGAGCAGCCACTTCTTTTAGTCTATCTGCTCCCTGTATGCTAAGCCTCTGACTGGCCAGTTGCATCTAATGACTGTGAACAGCAAAATCCTCTATTGCCACTATCCTGCCATCAGGAAGTCATCACTATGGCAACCACAGCACAGTCTCTCTCTCGCTTGTAATTGGGTGTGTTCCATTTTCCTTAAAAACCTTCCTTCCTTTGCTGCCTTTTGTCCAAGGCTGCTGATATCAGATTGGATGTAATTTAAGGTGAACTAAACATGATGTCAACAACCAAAACCAGCCCACTTTTGACTGTGAGTGGTTTTGAGTGGAAAGTGGAGGGAGGAACGGAGGCTAGTAAAAGGTTTTTAGAGCAGCCACAGAATTAAAATTTGTCTTCCCCTCTCCTCGTCTCCTTCAATTAATCACCGCTGATGCGACTGAAACACAGACGTCAACTGGACATCCACTCATCTTGCCTCGACGCCTGAACACGTGCTCCCTTCATAAGTACTCGCTATTGACCGTTTCCTATTTCCATGGATTCGGATCCATCTGTGTATTGGATTGATGGACGTTATTCAGCAACTGCACTCAGCAGCTCAAAGGCCCTGTTGTACTTTGTTGCATGTATCCATGTCAGGTGTAATATCTAAATGGGTATTTTTTTTTTTATCATTTCAGACATCCCATTTTAAGTATTACATTGATGGTCAAACACGGTCCAGTTCTTTAAAAAAAGTAAGAGTCAGATCACAAGATATAAAGCTTTTTTTTCCCCCAAGTTAGGAACAGCAACATGTGCTGCTCGATCTGTCACAGGCAAAATGAGCGTCTGTTTAGTTTTGGTGGCTGGCTTCACTGCACCTTGCTTTACTCTTGCACACTGACCCATAACTTTGAGTTCACTATAACTATTCACTAGAATTTTGTTGTTTGCACTGCCAGGCCTCACAAATGAAGCCAGGGAGTACAAATGTGTCCCCCCTCCCCCCCAAAATTGTGGGTTTTTTAAACCATTTTTCTGCCAAGGCAATATTGTCTTTTGCTTTGCTAATTCAGGACCTGGCCTGCTTGCCATAATTGATGGAACCACAAATTCAACTCTTTACAAGAAAATACAGAAAGAGAACCTCTGCCCATCGATTTGTGGTCCAAACTTCAAGCACACTTGGGTTATTGAGTTGGACAGTGTTTCAAAACACACCAGCAAGTCCACCTCTGAATAGCTTGAAGTAACAAAATGAAGGTTTTGGACTACTATTGAGATGTTTTTCATTAAAAGCACTGTTCATGCTCATAAAACCCTCCAATGTGGCTGAATCAAAACAATTCTGCAGAAAAGAGTCACTCAATGTGAATAACTCTTTGCCAATACTTGCAAAACCTCTTGCCTGCAGTTCTTATTACCAAGGCTAGCACAACCATTTATTAGGCTTAGGGGTCATGTACTGTTTCACACAGGGCCAGGTAGTTTTGGATAGCTTTTTTCAATTAATAAAATAAATCATCATTAAAAAAAAAAGGCATTTTGTTTGCACTCAGGTTATCTTTAGGAAAATACTTTTTAATGACACTGTAAACAATGAAATTGATTGGTTGGAAAGTAGGATTTCACCCTTACTGTACATCTTATACTTTAATAATTGTAATCAAAACTGGCCTCTCACTGTCTGCAAATGTGTCCAGTCTAACTTGTGATGGCCTTGAATGCAGGAGTTCTCTCCTTACATGCAGGGTATCTACACACATTAAGTGGTTATCCCACAGTTTAACATTGCACTGCCATGTATTATACCCAAGTTTGTAATTTGGTTGTGGTGGACATCAAGGAAAAACATTTATTTGCTACTTAAGATTTGGAAATTGCACTACTGAGTGTGGTTTATTAGCGTGTGCTGTATGTGTAAATTTTCGTAGATGAGACGACTGTTAGAATAAATATTATGTACTGGCACACTGCCTGTCAGTTTTGCAATTCCCTTTTGTAATCTGTTTTCACAGTTTCCTTTTAACACCATTACTGTACTCTGTCCAATTTAGATCTACTAATGAAATATGTGGGTATGCATTCTAAAAATGCTTTATTACTTTGTTATATCTGACCAGCTGATCATTTTGTTTCTTTGTTTAGTTACCTTCACAAAGGAGGTTATCTTTTTGCTACCGTTTCTAGTTATTTGTCAACAGGATTATGTATCTGCAGCTACCTGGATGATTTTCAGGAAACTTGGAGGTAACGTGGAGTATGGGCATATAGGAAGAAGCTGTAAAAATTGGGCGGGTGGACGGTGGTTGTAGTAAATCTTTAGTTTTAACCTGTTAAAGGGGATTAGTGCCATTTTATAGTGCATCATAGGACTAAGATAACTTGTACTTTGAGTCCAGTGTAATGTGATTTAATGACCGGTACCGTTGCAGTTTCGGTGAGCTATAGAACTCAAGCTGTTGTTCCATTCTCACTGTTATTTTCAGTATTTTATAAAAATTCTCGATTTAGTCACGTTATTGTGTTATCAGAGGCATTACTATGTAACATACTCATTTTTGACTTTGTCTATTTGGTTAGTTTTGATGTGCAATTAAATTTTACCAGTGAATTAATCGAAAGTGTCAAGACAAATTAATGCATCCTCAACAGAGAAGGCTCAATAAGCAAAGTCTTTGTCTCCCCCTGGTGGTCAATCTAAGCTATTCCATTCAACAACGGAAAGGCCCGATCACTGAGCGCTTCTGTTTTGTAATCGATATCAGACGATGTAGAACGATGCAATAGATAATGCAAGCATTCACAAGTCAGTGAGGTCATGTGCCGTTAGTTAAGGTCAGCTTGATGGAAAGATACTATGATGGCTTGCTCACGTGAAGGAATTGGTACTCTCCTATAATAGACCCACGCACTGTAAAAAGAAAAAGGAAAAAATGATGACTATGTTTCTCTTCCTGATTAGATTCTGATTAGTCAAGTGCTAGGCAGTAAACACGGTGGTTATTGACACGCATTGATGGTGGTAAATAAATTGCATTGACTTGACTCAAACCGACATGACCTTCTGAACACAGTGTAACAAAATTGAGCTGTATCATAAGGTAATCAGAACAGTGAGGACTCATTTCACTGATACCAGAGTTGTTAATGTTGAAGATAAATGGTACATGCTGTAATAATGCAACAGAGCTGTATCTGTAATGACAGAGCAGCTGAGTGATTATTGTTGTTATAGGCCTTTGAAATGCAACAAGGCAACTTATGGGTGGAGCATTTTCTTCCGTTTTTCTCATTACTTTCATTCAGTCTTTCTTCCTTGTTCTGATGCTCGGTTTGAACTTCAGCGTGCTGTCTTGACCATCTCTACATATCTAAATGTTTTGAGTTGCTGCTGATGTGAAAGGTTGATTAGATATTTGCATTACTGTGATTATTAGGTACGCCTGCTCCACTGCTAAAGTAGTTGCTAAATGTATTTAGAATGACTTATGTATACATTTCCTTATTTTTTTTTCTGATCCATTTAGTTTAATGAGTATTATGTTTGCTTTTCTGCATTTCATCACTTTTGTAAAGTTAAAAAAAAAACCCTTCACAATTCATTTGTTTCAGAAAATATTTTCTTCTATATTACGCCTATTTTGCTGATTTTTTTCAAAAGTAAGCAAGATTATGAGGGAAAAAACTAAATTTTTTGATGTTTAAGTCTTCAAAGGCTTGTGAAAGTTGTTTATTCGTTCATCACACAGTTAAAGTGACTGACTGTTAATGTTTTGGCAAATGTGAAAAATCCCTTAATTTTTTTGAGAAATACGAGACTAGTGAGAGTGACTTTCCTGCTGTGAGAATGGCACCAGATTGATTGAGAAACAGTATGATGTATGAAAAGATGAATAATGGATGTTGTAAGGTTTTTATCGTGATGATGTTGGAAAAAGTGTCGGCCTAAATTAAAAGTGAAGAATTTCTTTGAAACTTTAGAAAACTGCTGAAATCGAGAAATGCTAAATGATATACGTGAAAGTATAAGCATTAGAAAACAGGAAATGGAAATATATACTATGAGAGAACATTCAGCAACCACTTTTGCATCTGCTCAGCTGCTTGTTAATACAATTATCTAATGAGCCAATCACATTTCAGTAATCCAAAACGTTAAGTCATGTAGATGTGATAAAGACATCCTGCTGAAGTTCAAGCTGAATGAATGAGGACGAAAGGTGAGTGAATATGTCTGAGTATGTCCAAAACTACTGATCTACTGGGGTTTTCCCACAAAACGATCTCTATGGAGGGATGATTATACAGAGAATGCTCCGAAAAAGAAAAAAAAACCTTCTTGCATCTCTGAACGCACAATCTAGCCGACTGTGCTGCACATGGTCTGCAGCAGCAGAAGACCACACTAGGCTCCACTCCTGTCATGTAAGAACAACAAACTGAGATTACATCTCGCACTGACTCATCAAAATTGGACAATAAAAGGTTGGAAAAAATCTCAGAATAATATAATAATAATGCAGCGTGCACAAAAACAACGACAAAGGTGCTATTGTGGGTGGGAAGTGTTAAGAGTAGTGAGACTGATAATTCTGATGTGAGAATTGCACCAGAGCGATTGCGAAATGCTGTACCTTGAAACACAACAATCATATTTCACATGGGAACAATTGTTTACCATAAATGTTTACCTAAATCTATAACCCTATGCCTAATTGAATGGACTTTACTCCTTTGATAACTTATCTGAGATTTCTATATCTTCAGAAACAAGTAACACTGTGTCATGAAGGCTGTATTTGCTCAGAGACCTTGACCTTGTGTACAGCCACACTGTGTTAACATAACTCTTCTCCATGTCACCACAAATATGGAGCATTGGTTGGATTTATTCTTGTAATATCAGTAACATTGTAACATTACAGTACGTGTTTTGTTTAAATGACGAGGTTAACTTTATACCATATACCAGTGGTAATACAATGAAATGACTTACGATACATGCTTGTGCCACATGTGCTACTGTGGCACAGTTCCCTTTCTTTATTTTAAACTTTTATTTTCAATGTGGGATGAAAAATCCATGCATGTCCTTGTTCAGCTCAGTATTCACATAGGCTCGTGCTACTTCCTTGAACGTTTTCCCATCGAGAATCAGGATGAAGCTCGACTGGCCTGGATTGTAGTTGATGACTGATGTTAGGACCACACCTGCAAATGGAGAAGGAGGTTATTGTATCACAACTTTGTCAACACAGATTACAGGCACAGATAAGTGGGGGGAGATCTGGTCTAATCTTTGTAGACCTTCTTATTGACTTGAACTTCAACTTGTCAATAGAAGCAAATACAGAATAAATGTCACGTCTTTGCGCACCACATTCACTTGTATTCATACCATCATCTTCCGACTCTCCGTTTGGTCTGGGGATGAACACCGGCTCCGACGGCAAGCACTTGTCTTCATCCCAGTACACCATATTCTTGGTTTCCATGTCAAACTTTGCAACCTACAGTGAGTGAACAGATGAAACACACTCAACAAAGACGTCCATGCAGGTCAGAAGTTATTTACAGACACAGAAATACCAATACACAACACAGCACAACCGGCTTATCAGCCGGTTTAGTACTTTGTTCTGTGTGCAAATATTAGAAAGAGCAGTAAAATTCTCATATCACATGAGACTGCCGGACAATATGATGAGCAGCTGATGTTCTCATGGATGCACTTTGTACTTGATGCGTGAATCAAGTCCTTTTAATGAGCACAGGTTGGCATTTTTGCTGGCATGGCTTTGAGGCGTGTCTCCTATCAGGGGGAAACTTATATGGTAATTAAAAAACAAAGTTCCTCTGAGGGATCACCTTTATTCTGTTGTGAGATACTTTGACATCCTCTTTTTTTTAGGGAGGGAATGTCCTCATTTATAGGACAAAATGATGAAAATCTCCTTCATCATATGCTTTGGCTTCAACAGCCACTAAACCTGACCCAATTTAACCCCCCACAGAAGATAGTGGAGCACTGAAGAATCATTGCAGAGGTACATTCAACCTGTTCTGCCAGCACGTGGGGGTTAGACACCTGATTATGACACTTAACATGTTTTTTTTGTCTTTTGTCACCTCTATGGTTCAAGCAGAAGCCAGCGCTCTCTTCCTGTTTGTTTTTAGAATTGATTGTCTAGTGAGGATTAATAAAAAAAAAACATAATTGTCTAATACAAAATATTTCCTTTTATGCCTTCCTGACTTTATGTCTCTTGTTGGAGGGCTGAGCTTTGAAGTCTTCTTTCCATTGTTTCTGATATCTTGATGTGCACGCGTACCCAAAAGTGCCATGAAGGGGATTGTTGTTTTATGGCGCAATGTGTAATTCACACTTAAACAAAAGTTTTACTGCTACATTTCGCTTCAAATGATTATTCTCAGTACTGTAGTTTTTCACCCTAGTTTTGTAAAACAATACGTCCAGGAACAGCCTGCTTCCCCAAAATTTAAATGTCTGTTCTGGAAGTTAAAGGTCTCCATAGGCAAATTATATTTATAAAAATGTAAGAAATCTGAAATGTCGGATGTTCCCACCACTTCTGCAGAATCCCCCACGTAGTTCCCATAGACAAACTGGTGCCTCTTCCCATTGATGTCATAATTGATTCTGGGTAATTCCAAGCCTGATGGAAATAAAAGCACAGTTTTTGCTCCTATCTGGATTAACTTTAAATGACAAACAGCAATTTGAAAAATAAAAATCAACAAACTTCATTTGCCTTAAACCACTCAAACAGACACGTTTGAGTGGCGTTGGTTTTACCTTCACAGAGCACCTCTGCTTGGCACATGAATTTGCCTTCTTTCTCCTTCACGGCGCTGGCTGTCGTGTACTTGAGTTTCACCATGTTCCCTCCAACTGGAACGCTCTGCGAAATCCAGTCGACATGTGAAAGCCTTTAATGTGTGAGCCGTTCGATTGCAGGACCAAATGAATTACATGAAAACAACTCACTTTGTCAGCGTGGATGGGAAGGGCAAATCTCTTGTAAGCTGGCTTGGAAACCCTTTTTTCATCAAACTGAGATTTCTCCTTCAAGTTGCTCAAGTAGAACATGTCATAAAGGCTGTTGTCGGTGTAGGCAATGACATCAAAGACCACGTGGCCATCGTCCTCAAAAGCATTCACATGGTGGTAGAGGACCATCGCTCCTGTGTAGTACTTTGTCTCAACTTCTTTGCCGGTCTTTCTGTCTACCAAGTGGATCAGAGTCTGATGGAGAAACAAAGATATAGATAAAAGAGTCGATCCCATTTTTTTCTGAAGTGTTGAACACTAGTACACCCTTGTCCCCGGTCTATTAATGCACATTCATTAGCCTACTAACTCCTTACGTTTTCTTCAGGGCAGAACTTCAGGCAGCTTGCCCAGCTGACTCCTCTCATATAGGCAGTAGCCATCTTGAGGATGTCCAGCTTGAAAGGCATCTCGACAAAGATGATGTAGTTATCTGTCATGCCAAAGCTGTGGTAGTAGCTCGGCATGAGAAGGGAGCGGCAGGGGACTGAGCAGATCACCTCTGCATTTTTCAGTGCAGGGCCTTTCTTGCCTTTGTCTGAAAGGTGACAGTAGACAGCACAAATATGGAAACGCTGTAGGTGTTACTGTTGAGTTTAGAGGTTTAACATGAAACACATGAATGACTTATAGACCTTTGTCTGAGACAGCAGGAACTTTGAACAGTACGTATTTAGTTTTGCCCTTTGTCGCTATTGACGTTCCAATGTTGTAGGCATTGCCCTCCTTGTCATAGTGAGGATGGCACGAAGCTAAGTTTACAGGCAGGTACTTCAAGTAGTCCACCTGTGTGAGATATTTCAGAAACATATCAGGTCTGAAGCAAAGTCTTTCTTGGTTTTGAGTTCACACGTTTCAAGGTTAACCGGCAGCGTTACCTTTTCCAGGGTTTCCAGGGTCACGGGATCAATCTTGCTGATGTAGTTGGTTTCAGAAGTGGCATAATAGTCATTTCCATACTTGATGAAGTTGCTCGCGCCATTGTCGGTGAAGTCAGGCATTGTGTGGTTGAGAAAGGTGATTGCCCTGAAAAGTAAAAAGTTTGGGGGTTTTGAGTGTGATATTGATACAGGAAAGAGAGCGCCTCCATAGCGCACTAGTTAATGCATTTGCTTAACATGTAAAAGATCTCCAGTTTAAAAGCAGGAGGAGACACAAATCCTTGGGAGAGCTGTGCCAGGAAGCGCGTCCGGTGTTAAAAATCTGTGCCAACACAAATATGCGGATCCATCTCCTGTAGTTACCCCTTGTGAATAAGAGAACAGATTAGAAAGAAACCTGATTTCCTGTAAATGTTTGCCTTATTTGAATCTAAGTGAAAAATTCACAGCAGTAAGGGAAACAACCCGAGGTTGTTCCTACACAAAAATGATTATAACTGTGTCGCAGAGTCGTAGTCCAAGTGACTACCCAGATTTTACAAAAATGGCACCGCATGGTCTTATTTAATAGCTGCACTACCACAAAACTTATAAAAACAAACAAACAAACATGTATAATCTTCAAACATACAAGAAACCATAAACATGGATACCTTTGAGAAATATTATGACACCATATATTTTCTCAGGAATATACACAAAACATTTAAATTATTCACTCTGAAAAAGTTTTGGGAATAACCAGCCAGTGCTCAGCCAGTGTTCATCTTCAGCGTAGTTGTCAAATAATAGAGAACAGCAGCATTTCTGTAGCACAAATCACTTAAAGGAAACTGAAGACATGCAACCATAAAATAACATATCGTCTATGGAGATTGCAATAGGAGTAGGGATGGGTATCGTTTAGGTTTTATCCAATACCAGTACCAAACCGGTACTTTTGAAACGGTGCCGGTGCTTAAACGGTGCTCAAACCGGTGCTTAAAGAATGGAGAACACAAAATTGGTCCAAAAACCTCTCATGTTCAGCTGTTTTTTGTAAAAAGATAACAATGTTAGCCTTTTCTGCAGCTATGGGGCATATATGGTATCACTCTTGGCTGGAAGCAGTGCTTAAACAATGGAAAAACACAAACTTTGTCCAAAAACCTCTCATGTTTAGCTGTTTTTTTGTAAAAAGATAACAATGTTAGCCTTTTCTGCAGCTATAGGGGCATATATGGTATCACTCTTGGCTGGAAGCAGTGCTTAAACAATGGAAAAAACAAACTTTGTCCAAAAACCTCTCATGTTTAGCTGTTTTCCACTTTTTCTTTGGTCATTTTAGCCTTTTTGGCCAGGGTGAAGGGAGATCTGCCATCAAACAAGAAGACAGCCGCATGTAACTACGATGGTGTTTGCTAGTTCACCTTACATGCATTAATTAATAACGTGGTTAGCTTACACACGAACAACATTAAGCTACTCACGCAGAGAAGAACGGCTGCTGCTGCCATCATCATCCGTCATCATTTCTGCTACACTGGCAGGGCTACGGGCCAGGACTCTATTCTTCGGGTTTTTGGGGGATGTTGCTCCGGGTCCGATAACAGGCACCACACCCGCAGTAGATGTGCACGGTGTGAGGTCTCGCAGCAAGCTATCAAATACGGCGCATTTCTCGGCTTTTAACAAAATGCTATACGTCGCCAGGTGTTTCATCAGATTCGAGGTGTTACCTCCTTTGCACAGTATCACCTTAAAGCACTTGTTGCAGGCTGCTGAGTTTGCATCTTTTGCTGTGAAGTACAGCCAGACTTTGACCGCTTCGCCTTGGGCATTTTTAATCTGTAGCTCTGCTCTAAAAGAATGTATGTACCTGGGCCCGCCTACTACGCTCGCAAAGGTAAAATGATTGGCTGGAATCCAAAGGAAAAAAAGCACCGAAATGTGCGCTGCTTTTCGGTCTGGTTACTACCTTTTATGTCAGAACCGATACCGGTACCCATCCCTAAATAGGAGAACTAAATGGCCTGTATTTGGCCTGTATTTGTATAGCGCTTTACACAACCAGTCATCCACCCATTCACACACAGGTGATGGCAAGCTACATTGTAGCCGCAGCCACCCTGGGGCGCACTGACAGAAGCGAGGCCAGTGTCCAGCGAGGCTGCAGGACACTGGTGGCACAAACCGGGCCCTCTGACCACCACCAGTAGGTAACGGGTGAAGTGTCTTGCCCAAGGACACAACGACCGAGACTGTCCAAGCTGGGGGCTCGAACCGGCAACCTTCCGATTACAAGGCGAACTCCCAACTCTTGAGCCACGATCACCCCCTAACTAAATAAAAGTAGTCTGGCATCCAAACAGTTTGTAGTATTTACCTGTTACGTTTATATTCTATAAAGCACAGTAACATAGGGTTTATCTTTACAGCAAAAATATTGCTGTACATTACAATAGACAGCAGAAAAAACAGACTAATGCTGGCAAATCTAGATGCCAGGGAAAGTTCTTACAGTATATAACGGCACTGTTTGCCAAATAAATACTGCAACTGTTGATAAAGAATTACAAACGAAGACTACTGCAGTTATTTCATGAAAAAGATCAAATATGCTGAATTTGTCTGTAACAATAAAGAGTATGCTCACTTGAAGATGAAGTTCTTGCTTGGGTCTGGATAAGCCATCGTCCCCATTTCGGACACAACAATTCTATTTGCTTCCATGTTAGCTTTATAGGTGTCACTTCTGAGGAATCTGCTTCTATGGATTATTTCACCTGCAAGGAAACAAATACTGCGTCTTTTATCTGTGCGCTTTACATTTTTTTTGTTTTATTTATGTATTTTTGCAGCAATTAACAGATTAGCAGCTGTGCACAGGTAAGAATTGCTGTACCAACCGTCTTTGAAGGTGAAGCTACTCATTAAGGCCATCCCATCAAACCAGTGGTTGTAGTTGGTGTCTCCCACAGTGAAGATGCCAGGGCCATTTCGGAGGAGCGTTCCTTGCAGCCAGCTGGGAATATTCCCTATTTGAAATGAAATCACAGTCTTCACAGCAGCAGTTTAAATCTGAACATTTGTTGGCAATACAATTGTATAAAACCGGACCCACCTTTAATTTCTGCCTTACAAGGCTCGGGCCTCTCTGTTGCGTTCTTAGAAAAGTCTACCGACATGTTCGCTGACAGACCAGTGAGTGCGCCAGTGTCAGAGTAAGTTAAATACTGTGGGAGCACAAACCACTCCCATTTGTTTTACTGGGGTGTTATGAAAGGGCAATTTATCTTATCTGTCTGTACAGCAATCCCCTTCCTGTGTGGAGGTTTCATAGAAACATTGAAGCTCAGTACCTTCACCGCAGGAAACTTAATGACCCCATCTGCTGCTGTTCTGTCCCCTTTTCACCTTGATTTTTTTTTTTTAACTAAAACAAAAAAAGATAACTCTTTTTCATCTAGTCCTCAGGCTTGCTCTTTAAGTATTTACGTGGCTATTCTGTGATCAGATTAAATAATTGGACCCCCCTCCCCGCCAGCCATGATATAGACATAATAAATCTCAAATAGGATTAATTGTGATCAACCCTTTGGTGCACTGCTGCTTTTATTTGCTGTAGGTCATTTCCCTTTTCTGGTGGCCTAGATTGTACCTGAGAAGCATGTTGATTTTATAAACTCTGTATATAAGCATTGAATCAATTCACGTTCAACCAGGAGTTGGAACCTGTCCTAACTGACAGGACTGAACAAACTAACTGAAACGATGTTATAAAAGAGAGTGGGCCAAGATTACTCCACCCTATGAGATATGAGAGGCCAATAAAGTCATACAGAAACAGTATGTCCAGGTGCTTCAAGTTATTGCTGCTGAAAGTGGATCTATAAGCTACTGAATCATGTACGTTTTTTCATACATTATTTATTTTAAATGTTAAAAACAAACAAACAAATAAATAATAAAAGGGTTTAATGAGGTCATGTGTTGTTTATCATCCCAGTAGGTATTTCAGTTATTTTAGAACCCGCTAAGGAGGTGATTTTTTTTATTACATCCTGATACTTAAGATTGAAAGAGGGTGCACATTTATTCCTATACTGGTGCAAAGACATGAAGCTGTGAACGCAGTTCATCACAATACTGAGCAAAATAATTATCACCACGGTCATGATTGTGCAGTCCTTGTCGGTGGCATACGATAATAAACGTGCATTATGTTGAATACTCTTTTCCATGGAAAGCACGTTTGACATATCTTTAACCTTATCTGGATTCACCAACCTAAGCAGCCACCTTAAGCAATCGGGCCACTAATTCACACCAAGGTTGTTTACCTGAATATCAGCGCAAGGTTTCCCGGTGTGGCGATCAGCGCACTCACACTAAAGGGGCGGTGTTGACTGCATGAGCAATCACAAACATCGATGGGTCTACGGGCAGCAGACTGTGTTTTTCAACCAAAGAGCAAAATTCTAACTACAAAAATAGGAGTAGATCAAACGCATATAGTAATAGAAGATGGAAGCAACATATTCTGCACTCACTGCACCGTCATCAAGGCACTAGATCTGACTGTAATTATAGCCATGTATCCCACAAATTAATGGGTTGCTTTGTGAGATAATGTCGGCCTTATTTTTGCATCTGCAAACCCGGTGGTATAAAACAGGGCTACAGTCAAGAGCAAAAATAAAAAGAGAATAAAACCCGCACAGAACTGTTTTTACTGGATGCTTACTTAAAAAGGGAAAACAGTGAGCATTTATTATTAAGGCTTGTCAGATTAAAAAAAAATCTAAAATCTACTGGGCCTCTTACTATTTGGGGCAATGACAGCACACACATCCCTGTAGTGAGACCACAGTGAGTAGTAATACAGTATAATGCTCATCTCGTGGCTCATCTGACACATTAGCTCTCATGGCCAGAGCTTCTGGACTCTTGATCCTAATCAACCAAAAACAAAATAAGACAGATGTTCAATTTTTCCTGTTTTCACCAGCAGGGGGCAGAAATTACACTGTTGAGGCATAAGTATGTCATTCTATGCTAGACCTTTTGAAACAATACATATTTTGATATTTTTTATTATTATTATTATTATTTAGTATTTGTATTTATCAGGTTGCATATCTGCTTTATCCATATACGCTTTACCATCTTAAGATTTAATGGTATTGTAAGACATGCAGGTTCTTTGGAGCCTAACAGGCATTTCTATTGTATCCAAAATAGTTTTCACTTGAAATGGCCACTTAGTGTGTAAGGCATGCTTGCAAAAATCATGAAAAACTATGTCACTGAATATGCTAAGTCTCCATCAGACACTTAAAATGAGTTAATTTGGCATTTATTGTTGAGAAAAAATAATGTAAATGACAAATATTTCTAATCTCCAGCACATCCAGAGAATGTCACCACACACTCCATCTACTCACATCTCCTCCAAACATTGAAAAGAAACGTCAACACATTTTAAAATAACTCGCAGCAGCACCAGGCTCTCTCGGTCACTGAAACGTCTCCTTCATTCATATTAATAAATTAAAGACAACTGTCCACATACAATTCATGATGCTCATAAGATTAATGTTTATTTGCACTGCCCAAACTGTTATAAACTGTGAGGATTAGTATTCAAGTATTCCCTTTCCGTTTATTTCTGTGCTGGATATTATCCTAAATATCTGGTTCTGTGAGTTACCTAATGTGGCACAGTACAAGAATAACATTTAAGTAAACATTATGTACATGTACTAACAAAAAAGAAATAAAAAACAAAAACTTGCAAATGTATATTTGCTTACAGTGCAATCCCCATGCAATTCCACATGCAGTTATAGAAGATGCCTGAAGAAGACCTTATTGATCATGCATGAGCTTGTGGCCTGCCATCCAAATAAGAATGTATTATTTCCATCCAATTTCAGCGAAACATAAAATGACAACCCCTCCTCATTTTATGGTAGTGATATTCACCTGCAGAGAAGATGACGTCCGACAATAGTTTGCCAAAATAAAAAATAAAATAAAAAAAAATAAAAAAAATAAAAATAAAAATAAAAATATTAGCACATTAAAAGAATCTCATTCCATCACAACAGGACAAACCAAACCGGGCCTTGCCACTCTGCAACCAGCCACAGCATGCAGACATGGTAATGTAAATAGAATCAATCAGAACCATGGTTGCAAATTGGCACAACTGTATACAAAACATTTTGAGGGAAAATGGACAAATAAATATTGTAACCTCATGGTGAACATATGCATTTACCATGGAGTAGCAATGGTTTAAGCACTGGCACAAACAGATCAACAAAAACAACAACAACAACAACAACAACAAAAGCACACAAACAACCAGCCTTAACAAACCTCTCAATCTGTCATTTGACACTATATAACAAATGCCAAAAAACAATCACATTAGACAGGCGTTGGTAAAGGAAAACAAGTAAAAATCACTGAAAAGCAACATTTTTTTCCAGTGGTGTCAGCTGGGTGTAACAAAGTCTTCACTGTGCAATCATGTTATTTTAAAAAGGCAACAAAATCAAATGCCGAGCATAAAAAGGCAGACTTTAAAACTAACATTCCCTGTTTCTGTGACATAAAACATGACAGAAGTGTTTGATGTATAGCTCATGTAAAAGGTGCAACAAATATTCAAGTAGATACCACAAATCTTCAGTGAACTGCTATGACTTAAACTGAGCAGTTGACCTTTGCCAATTTACCGAAAGATTCCCAAGTTCTGTATTGTATGATTAACATAAATGAGTTTAAGTAGAATTATGTTAAAAACAAACAAAACGCATTGTTCAAATCTTTCCATGCATGTCCACTTGAGTGAAAAATCCTTGTAGCGATCCAATAAACAGGACCCACAACATCATGTATGGGACCCTTAGGAGTGAATTGAAAGTCATACATGACACAAAAGCTATTACCATTAACACAAAAATTTTGCCACCTGAAATACTGATTGTCGTTGACTTTACGTTAAACTACGGCTCTGTTTAAAAAAAGAAAAGTAGTAAAAAAAAAAAAAAGATCTTAAACGTCTCCTATATGTAAAGGATTTGTATCTTCCTGGGTAAATAAAATCTAAACAAAAATGCTGAAACTGAAAATTATTGTGTTATGCTGTTACAAGACTTTTGCTCTTCACGTCTCAACTTTTGAAGTATTTCGCTGCCATCGATTCAAGATTATTCAGTGTCTACTTTTGATGTTTTGTTTCAATGTGCCAGCTAAAAATGTACACTGCAGGATTGGCAACAGCTAGAAAAGTATAGAATTAAGTTTGCGGCAAAAAAAAAAAAAGCCAACAAGTAACACTCGGAAGGGCAAACAAACATTAAATGTCAGGTCAACTAAAGCGTTAAAACATTTTCTGTGAAAATCTGGGTTTTGTTGAATTTGTCATATTTGTCCTTGGCCCTGACTCAGTTGAGTTTCACCTCTCTACATTCATTTCATAATGCAAAACTAAGAGAATGTGGAATAAAACACTTCAGCAACACACTTTTTAAAAGCAAAGTGATCAGTTTGTATACATAACTTGGCTGGATTAACATCTGATGATGCGCTTGAATTTCTTATTGTACAGACACCACCAGTAACATTCACTTTCCCTTTTAGTATTTCTAAGGTACTCTGCACATCTCCTTTTAAATAATACCAGTTAATTAATATCCTATGTATCTTTAAAACCCTTTGTACTTCGACTCCAGCAAGACAAAAGTAAGAAAATGCATATATGTACCGATTTGTCTTCAACCCTACGTTTAAAATGAACATATATGACTTCTGTTATTCTGATAGACTTTAAATGCTGGTTTGTATCTGCGCATTTTGGCACTCACAAAAGAACATCTCACTCTCTGGAATTTCACTTCCTGGTTAAATAAAGGTTAAAAAAAAATTAAATTACAAGGGGTTGAGTGATTTAAAAAAAAAAATATTAATTTAATTAAAAAAAATAAAATCACAAATTCTTCTGAGACTGCACTTGATGGAATTTGATTATTTCTTAATCACATATCCCTCAAATGGCATCTAACAAGGATTTTATGACACTGACCATCAATGTGGATTCACAAAATGCTTTGGAGGTTTCCTCACATATTTACCTCACCAACACCATCCATTTCATCGTTTTCATTCTGCGACTCAGACAGCAGCATTAATACAAAAGTCTTTTGTTGATCACGAAGTTCGTAAAGAATGGTAAACTTTTTGACAATTTGTCGTTGGGCTAACAGCCGCTTTGTCCCGGGATGACCTCTTCTGGTAAATCCTTCACAAGAAAAATAATTGGCCATGCACACAGTATTGCTAAGAGGTCATTTCATGGCTTTGGGATGGCCATTTTAAATGGTCCATTGGTACATCTCGGTCACTGTGCCTGCTTTCAAGTTCCCTCCCTGCATGTGGTCTTGTAATCTCAAGTCCCAGGTAGGCTGCTAATGAAGCAGCCTTGCATGCCAGGGTCCAACTTGCTACGAGCCACTGCACATAGTGTTGTCAGTGTTTCTGCTGTGGCATGTTCTCACCAGTGACACCTGGTTCTCTTAATCCGTCTTGCCGTTTTCCTGAGGTGTGCCAGCTTTGCTCCGGTGTGCTGATCGTAGGACCTTGTAACATCCACGGGCGATCTTATGCATCCACATTATGTTCATAATGTCCAAGCAGATGCTGGAGCAGATCCAGGCTACACGACCACCCCATGGCACCAGGTAGAAGGCCTCAGTGCCATAGACCGCATACATGCGACTGTAGTAGACTGGCATGACACCGATGCGGACGAGGAAAAACACCACTGCCATGGCAACGCCATTTGCCATGTTGGGCCGGGAGGACTTGGGATAACCCAACACCTCAAAGAACCAGCTGAAACAAAGCACATTTTTTCAGAAAACAATAACAGTATTCAATTCAATTTTAAAAGACAGTAAGTACCTTGCCACATTAAAGTTAAAAAAAAAGCAAAAAAACCTCAATCTCAAAGAACCATCTGAACACAAAACATGTAGACAGGAAATTACCATGAGTTCATTAAACTTTCTAGTAGAAGACCTTACGATAGGCAATCCAGACTTAATTTTTTTTAAATAAATTAACTAATCCATTAAGTTTAAGAACCAGTAATAATCATTTGGTTTACCAAAGATCTTAGGTAAACCCAGAGATGTTTTATCCTGTGCTCTAGCACGATAAATATCTGACTTTAAAGAACTCTTCTTAAGTAACTTTTTGGAAATATTTAGCAATCAGTAAGTGTGTGCGTGGTAACTATACCTTGGCCAGCAGGGTATAATTTCAATATTAGTCAAGTCTAAGCCATATGTGATCTTCTTTGTGCCAGAACTCAGGTTAAAAGGGCCTCAGTTACACAGGCCTACAGAATGGCCTACAGACTCCCCTCAGAATCTCCAGTCACTGGGGAAAAACCTTGTTGATTGTTGTGGGGGCCAGTGATTTGTCTAAAAGACACCAGCGCATCTGTGAACACTCACCATTTATTCTCCAAGCTGTAGTGTAGCTGTGAAACCTGCAACACAAACTGGAGCTCATTCACCTTCAGAGTAAAACTTTCAAATGTGCTTTACCCCTGTAACTGGCACAACAGCTTATGTTGCTCTTTTTCAGTTCTCACTACAGCTTAGCAAGTAGTTTCCAAGTGTTTGCAGACAAGTAGGTATCTACCATCCAAACTACTGGCAGCCACGACAACCTGCTAGCAACTAAAGCAATTGAAAAGTGGTTTTCAGTGCAGCGTCACACATCTCTTGGTGACCAATAACACTTTAGCGACTGCTAGAAACCTCCAGAAACCACTTGAGGAATCTGCATTTTTATTTGACAACTGGTGGTTGACTTGCATGACTGGGGCCTTAAACTGAGTTTTCTGTCAACAGGTGGAGATTTGAGCGCCTAAACACACACACAGTCATCCATATGATAATCCTAAATATAGGCTGAAGGAAGACGCAAAAGTAGAAAAGGTAGGATATTCTTAACTGTGGCTGTCACCTGAAATGCATTCCACTTGCTAATGACCAAGGTAAATATATAAAAAAAAAAGACCTAAAGATACCTGAAAAACAGGTCATAAGCAAGCTAGTACATACCGCTGGTTTACACACGGTGTAGAAAACTCAGCTAGCAGGCGGAAGTTAGCAAAATAAGGCAACATTCCTTGGCCCTGGAAAAACAAAATGAGGACAGGAAGACAACAAGACATGAGAGGAACAACAACAATTCCACTGAAGAATGATGGGCATGATGCTAGTGCACCACCGGGTCAATACAAACACCATTTCTTACCAAGACTGAGACATCAGCAGTTATATGTATTAAAACAAAGATTTAAAGAAACCACAGCCTTAACCATGTGCAACTATGTTTAATATTGTCCTAAGTAGTTCAAGGTGTTGTCCCAAAAAGACAGTCGTCTCCTTCAGAGCAGAAGGGTATTCCTTTATTTTTGCAGTCCAAAAATTACACTGTCACCTGAGTCTATTTCACAGAGGAGTCCTTCCTTATTGTAAAAAGAAACTCGTCATAAAGAGATAATAAAGAATGATTGTACAAAATAACAATCTTCTGTTATTTTGCAGTGCAAATGGATTAAAGTTACAGTGGTCAATTATTTCTTTGGAATTAAAATTGAGAAAAAAAAAAAAAAAGAGAGAGAGAAGACTCCCTCAATCTGGGCAGTTACTCTGAGCAAAATCAGATTATATAGATCATCCACAAAAAATTAGTTTAGTTTCTGTTAAGACAAAAATATTTTAATTTGGAACAATGTCTTTATTATCAGGTAATCCTTAAAACCCAAAACAATGGGCGATATATAGAAATGCCCACACAAAATGTAGCATTTTTGCATTATCTGAGTCACCAACACAACAATCATTAAAAAAACAAAACAAAAAAGCATTGTAGCATAAAAGGCCGTTCATCTAAATAACAACAACAATTAAAAAGAGCACATATCAGAAACAGGACTTGATATATATACACTGTACAACTATAAAAACATTCAGCCAGCCACTATTTCAAGGAGCAATCAGAAGCCATGCAGAGTATAAAGCAATACATTTGACTGCCAAACATGTCATTACAGGATTAGGTGCTGAATTCTACTATTTTGTGAAACGGATGATCTGCAGCAGGTTTCAACTGCTACAGTAGTTGAAACCTGCTGCATCAATATAATCATTGGGAAAGTTAGAGGCAATAATAAGGGAAAGATTCAAATAAATGTGATTCATGATTGAGAAAGTGCATTAATTAGAATGAAGTGTAATGATCTCAATCTCGATTTCTGCTGCAATAAGACTGTTTGACTCAGCACTTTGAAAACTATTTTTTTTGTTCCCGACTGCTGGCTACAAACTCAGCACAGAACACAGCTCAAATTAAGGATGCAGAATTCAAAGTTATTTGGCCAGCAGCCTAACTTTTACAGAAAAGACTTACCGTCAGGGCTGTAACAAAAGTTGGTCAAAGAAACATACTTACTGTGTGATACAAACAGTTTACAATTACAAGAAAAGGTTTGTAAACCCTTAGGAATTCAACAATAATTACTCATAAAAATGTGGTTTGATCTTAATCCAAGTCACACTTAACAAAAACAGTTTGACTAAACTAATAACACAACCTATAAACTGATTCTGAATAATAACTCAGGTCCAGTCCAAAAGTAACTAAATTTAGTGTCTCCTAGAACCTCCGTTGGCAGCAGCCATCTTTATCAAAGGTTTCCTGTAGCATGATAATGAAGCTTTCTAATCGATTACCAATTTTCTTCCATTTATCCAATTTAGGGTCATGGGGCCTGGAGCCTATTCCTGGTGTCAAAAGGTGAGAGGTGGAGTACAACCTGTACAGGTTGCCAGTCTACCACAAGAATAAACAGAGAGAGGCAACCATTCACATCAATGACCAGTTGCCAATTAACCTAACAAGCATGTCTTAGGCCTGGGGAGAGGTCGGAATACCCAGAGAGAACTCAGGAAGGCACAGGGAGAACATGCAAACTCCAAACTGAAAGGTCTCTGCAGTACAGTGGTTATGAACCCAGCGCCGCCTTCCTGTTAAAAGTCAGTCTGACTTGGTCATTCCAAAGCTTGAACATAATGAACAATGACTGCAATGTCCAGTCACATGGTAAAGAAGCCACAACTCAAAACTAGAGCTTTCGGATAAGCACTTTTATCACCATATCCAATGAGTTACTGTTCAATAAAGCTGTGAAAAGCATAGCTGTTTCTTTATTAGTTTAGTCATATTGTGTTTGCCTACAATTGTGACTTGGATGAATATCACACCACATTTATGAGAAATCAATGTAAAATTCCTAGAAATCCTTCACAGATTCATAAACCTTTTCTTGTAACTGTATATTCCCATCTAGCACTAGCATGCTAGTACCTCTAGGAACTGGTAAGTCCATACTGTGACTGGGCATCATAGCTGCTCAGTACAACACAAGAGCAATAACAGCAGACAAGACAGGAATAAAAAAAGTCCCCATCTAGATGAAGACCTGCTCTGGGTTTCTAAATGACAACTTTTTGGTAGTTTTTGCATGAACGGAGATGACACAACCCAACTTCACCTTGGTAGTTTTTGCATGTAAGGTTTGAAGAGGGGCCATTTATGTTAAAGTCAGCAAAGGACAGACAGACAGACAGATATATTAGAAGGAAACAAAAAAATACGATGCCACAACACAAAGCAAAGAAGAAGCAACACTTACAACACTGAGAAAAACAAAAGCATGCATCCAATATTTTTGAGAAGCTACGCTTAACTTTTAAATAAGCACAAAAGGCTGCCACACAAAATAATTAAATTACTTGAGCAATATTTGTGATTGGCTACTTAATAGAAAAGCATAACAAAAAAAAATTACATTTTGCATTTTTTTACTAATATTTCTCAATAGGAGTCAGTTTAGCTAGAGCTATGTGCCTTGTGTAATGTTTTTTGTTTCATTGGAGTGCAATGGTTCTGAAAACAATCCACAACCTTGTTGGCCCATGATGCCCTATCCATTGCCCCCACTGTTGAACTTCATTATGTTACAAATGGAGACAGTGATAGGATATTTTAATAAAAGGTAAGGTTCAAGTAGCAACAGAGAAAGTTAATGCAATGATATTATTAAGATTACGTGACAGCCATGGCAGATCTGAAGGCATTGCTACACTAGCTTCATCTAACTTTGGGGACATTTCGGGTGTGTTAGCAAAGCGTTGTGGTGAAATAGCTCAACTGTAAAAGCATTTTTAGAGTGCTTATTTAGTGTAAAATGCATGTGTTTGAATGCAGGCTAAGAAATATAGGTTGAGAAAGAGTTTCGGTAATGTGTATGTGCAATGATATGCTAATTAGCCATGTGCTCATGTTGCATAAGCTAGTTAGCATGTGCAGCAGTTATCTCTCAGTCATCCTACAAAGTATGAACTGTGGAACAGTGGATTTAGAGTTTTGACATAAACAGTTCCACATAAACACATTCAACACATTTAACTAATAAGACTTTGACAACATATGACAAATCTGGGTGGGAACAAAACTAAATAAAATGAAAATGACATCAAAGGTTAGCCAACTTTTTGGGGGTGATTACAACTAATTTATTACGGCTACATTCATGCTGCTGTTCCATGTGCATTTCAGATCTAGTCTGAGAAAAAAAAGTCATGAGTGTCCAGTAACAGTATGGCCTACTTCATCTCATTTACCGAACTGTTTTAGATACAGTCGTTCCGTTTCTACAGATACGACTAGATTTACAGTCAGTGTTAAGTCAGAATCTTAAACCAACCATATGACACCATTTTACTGCCATTACTAACACAATTATTGTTCAGATACAGAAACACTGAAAGGTAATATTTCTCATTAGCAATGCTAAAAGATGGAAAAAGTAAATAAAATGTCTGTCAGATTAAAAAGAGAAAAGATAATCCGTAAATCCAGCCGCGACTAAAATAGACAAGAGCAGGGAGTGAGACGTAAATATGTAGAGTGTAAGCTTTACACTACATCTATTAGTGCCAAGTAATTAAAAACATCTTTTTAGATTTAAAAAAAAAAAAAAAAAAAAAGCAGCTTGATTAATTGGGGGCTACTATCAGAGTGATGCAAATTCCATGCCTTTCTGCATTTTTGCTCAATATAGAGAACTGAGAGCATTTATTTACTGTAACTGTAAAATAAAGTTCATGTAAGACTTTTTGGAGCACTAGTTCATTTTTATCCCCCAGACTCCTAGAGTAGACCCTTGAGAATACATTCAGCATGGTATTTGAAAAACGGGCCTATCTATTATGCAATGGACTTTATCATCTTGGCATGGTAAGAGAGGAGCCAGGACTAGGCTCTGGCACAAAAGACAGACAAGCAGAAGCCAAGGTACTGTAGATAGGCAGGTAAGTAATTAAGAATGGTAAATACTTTGTTTTCATGCACAGTAACAGGACAGAAATCTCTGCCTGTGTAGAGCGCGTCAAAGCTATGAGCATGCACACAGTGGTTACAGTTGAGCATTCAGTTGTGCTAAGCTCAGAAAAGTTTAGCTTACACCAGAGTCACACAACATTTAAAGGGGGGGTCAGTAAAACAAAAAGCACAGAAACTGTAAGGGCAAGGTGAGGGGGGAGGGGGGCAGGGAGAGGGTCATCAGCCAGTACCGTCACTGAGCATTCCATGCAAAAAATACCATAGTCATTCATTTCCCGTAATTATGCGACAGATCCTGGCAACCTAGAGGGTTTCAGATTGAACCAAGAGTGAACAGTGCCACCTACAAATGCTGGATAGAGTCGCCATTGGCACACCAAAGTGTATGGCAGCAATGCAGCATACACAAGTTTTTATCTTTAATTGAATTTTCTTTTTTTAAATACAATGAGCACCACTGATACAAGATCCAGCTTGCACAACAAACAGCTGATTTATTGTTTTATAAGGTACATCATGGCCAAACGGAAACGTCAAACTGAACTAAATCCCATCAAGACTATTACTGTTTTTCCTACAATTTTCACAACACTATTCAAGGTGTTAATGTGCCAATCAGCCATTTTCAGGAAAGGCATCAACCACCAAAGAACAGTTATCTTATTACTCGCACACTTGAATAATGCCAAAACTGAATGTTCTGCTATGGAAAAATAAAGAAACTAATACTGCTACTTACTAACTGATAAGAATGCTTTACTTTCTCTAGCACTTTTTCCCTTGCAATAAAATAAATAAAGACAGAGCTGAAGCTTTAACTATCTGAGAACTTATCTGATGTGTTTGCATGGGATTGATGTATCTCTTACACAGACCAAACTGGCTCTCCCTCGTACATATTAAGCTCACCTATGACTATACATGGCTATGTATCACACCCAGCTGAAAAAGGACATAGCTGTTCACCCTTGGTTGTCTCTTTCCCATCTTGCCTGCACGTTCTGCTATTGGGCAATAGGGCACTCACCAGTACATAGTAGTAAGCATACAACGCTGCCAGATGATGAACTACAAAAAACTTGTCGCCTATTGCCTTCCAATAATAAAATATCAGCAGCAAATCTGGAAAACAGAAGAAGAGGGCAAAGAGGGACAGCATGTCATTGGTGTAATCAAGGCAATCTAAGTGCATACAGAACTATTTGAAAACAGCAGCTGGCACAGTACGGCTGAACCACAAATGTGTCATCAAGCATCAAAGTTTATCGCAAATTTATTATGTGCATGTTCTTTTTCACTCACTTTAACAAAATTATGCTGACAAACTGAAAGCTTTCTCTTACCCGATATGAGGTAGCCTGTTGTAATTGCAACGTTTGTCTTGACCAGTGTAGGATCTCCCCTATTGAAAAAATAAGAAATTAATTTGTACTGTGTGTGACTTACGCTTGATAAAATAGATTCTGACACAAGATGCGCAAAAGAATGAGTCTACATTAAAGTGTGTGTGTGTGTACACATGTTGGGTGCAGTATTGTGAGGCAGAATTCACACTTTAGCCTCAGTCACATTGAAAAAAAGGAGAGAGGGGGGGAAAAAAACAAACAAACAAAAAAAAAAAAAACCCCAACATGTCCAGAGGTTAAATGTACAATATCTTCGAAACCACTGAGCAACAACACG